>NC_134688.1:158570094-158638114 GCF_050947455.1 Rhinoderma darwinii | reverse complement strand
CAGTGTGAGCAAGTAAGGGAAATGTATGGGAAGCAGCGCTTGTACGAGCGCTGCACCCCCTTAAAAACAGCTGGTGGGGGTCCCGGGAGTCTGACTCCGACCCATCAGCTATTTAGCATCTGGACAACCCCTTTTAAGCCTACCATGTGGTGGGCTTAGGTACAGGGCCCCAGCAGACAGTAATCTTATACTGTATAAGAATACTGTCTGACGGACCATGTATCTAAGCCTACCTTTGGCTTGGATACAGGGTCCAACAAACAGTATCACACGTGCACTTGGGCCCTGTATCTAAGCCTACCATATGTGTTAGGGTATGTTCACAGGCACTAATTACGGACGTAATTCGGGCGTTTTTGCCCCGAATTACGTCCGAAAAATGCGCCTCGATAGCGTTGACAAACATCTGCCCATTGAAAGCAATGGGCTGACGTTTGTCTGTTCACACGAGGCGTATATTTACGCGCCGCTGTCAAATGACGGCGCGTAAATAGACGCCCGCGTCAAAGTGACCTGTCACTACTTTGGGCGTAATTGGAGCCTTTATTCATTGACTCCAATGAAAAGCAGCGCCAATTACGTCCGTAATGGACGCGGCGTTCAAGCGCCTGCACATGCAGTTATGGCTGAAATTACGGGGATGTTTCCTCCTGAAAACCTCCCCGTAATTTCAGCCGTTACGGACGCTGCCGTGTGAACATAGCCTTAGGCTCTGTTCACATGAGCGTTGCCCTTCCGTTGAGAGGTTACTCGACAGAACCCATTGACGGAACCCCTCAATGGAATGGCAAACTGAAGCCTCATCTTCTGTATCCCTCACCATTGATCTCCATGGTGACGGAAACCTAGCTAAAGGTTTCCGTTAGTTATCGTTGGGACAGGGACCCGTTCCTGACTCCACCAATAGCGCAGTCGACTGCGCTATTGATTCCGTCAAAACAACGGAACCCTGTCAACGGTGACAAACGGAAGCCTTTAGCTAGGTTTCCGTCGACATGGAGATCAATGGTGAGGGAAACGAAAGCTGAGGTTTCAGTTTGCCTTTCCGTCGAGGCGTTACCCAACAGAAGCCTCCAACGGAAGGGCAGCGGTGATGTGAGCAGGCACTTAATAGTGTGTGTTTTTTTTTTTTGTTGTGTGTTTTTAAGGGTTCGTTTGATGGACTACTTCGATTACTGCTTTTTTTTTTTTTTTTTTTTTTATCAATAAAATGGTTAATGAGGGTTGTGTGGGGTTTTTGTATTTATTTTAAACTTTATTACTACTGCCTTATTAATAGCTGCTGGCTGACAGCGTCCATTATGAAGGCGAGGCTTTGTGTTAGCCGGTTCAGAGGCTAACACTAACTCCCATTATTACCCTGACACCCACCGCCACCAGGGATACTGGGTACGATCCAGTACCCGACCATCTGTAGTGATGGTTGGGTACTAGGGCGGCCGCAGGCTGGTGTTATTAGGCTGGGAAAGGCCGAACGCAGTGGCCCTTCCCACCCTGGTAATGCTAGTCTGCTGCTGTGTTGTATCTGGCTGGTTATGAAAAATGGGGGGGGGGGGGGGGACCACGTCGTTTTTTTAAAAATAATTGGAAAGAAAGATGTGACCACAAAGATACAACATAGCAGCAGCATAGCATTACCAGGGTGGAAGGGCCACTGTTTTTGGGCTTTCCCAGCCTAATAATACCAGCCTGCAGCTGCGCCAGTGCCCAACCATCACTACAGATGGTCGGGTACTGGATCGTACCCGGCTCTTGGCGGTGGGTACAGGGTGATAATGGGTGTTAGTGTTAATCTCTGCACCGGCTAATGCTAAGCCCCCCCCCTTAGTAATGGACGTGGTCAATCAGCCAGCGGCCATTACTAAGGCGGTAGTAGTAAAGTTTAGAAAAATAGAAAGACACAAAAAAAATATTTTATTGCAATAAAAAAAAAAAACACTTGTTATCCATTTTATTGAGCATAAAAAGCGTAGTCATCGAAGTAGTCCTCGAATCAGAAGTAGTCCAACAACCGATATTGTAATAAAAACAAAAGCATACAAAAATAATTACCAAATAAAGTAAAAATTATTATTCTTGCCTTTCCTGTGTCCAGCGCTGGAGACGCAATGCCAGCGATCTGGGCCCTATATCTAATCCCATTATGTCTGATACTGTCTGCTGAGTCACTGTATCTAATCCTATCCATAGCTATAGGGTCGTAGTGCTATAGTTATGCTGTCTTCTATATACACATTTACATACACACTTTTTTTTGGGGTGGTATATGTATTGGCTATTTCCCCTGACGGTTTTAGACCTTAGTGACGCTCCTGGCTTCTAGTGCTGCATTGTTGGGTCACTTAGGAGACCCAGCGATGCAGCTGAAAGTTGCGGGCTGTCGGCTATGAGAAGCTTGTTTGGGTGGCCCAAGAAGTACCTTTGCATCGGAGCCTTTAGCTATGCCCTTGCTTTCATCTGTATTACCTCCCAGATTTTTTGGTGCTTAAAAGGAATGTCGCGAATTAAACCTTTTTTTTAAAGTGTCGTTACTTATTTCTATTATATTTTTTTGTTTTTTTGCTGTGTTTTTTTTTTCTTCCATATGGTGGAAGGTATTAAAAATTAAATAATAATTTGACATGTTTTCCTATGTTGGCCACCAGGGGGAGCACTTCACAGAATTACAGCGAGGTGAATAAGGCAAAGCAACCTAACTCTCAGCTGCTGTAAATGTGGGTGGGAATCTCACCCCCCCCCTCCCACAAGCCAGGAAAAGGTGTCTTCAAATTGCTAAGCCGTGTCCGGCAGCCATTTTGGGTGTGATTCTGCAGTGGGCAGAAGTTATAGGACACACCAAAAGACTAAGGGTATGTTCACATGCTTACTAAACAAAGGGAAAACCGCTCCTGATTTTCAGCCATTTTTTAATCAAACTCTCGTTTTTTAACGGCCGTTTTTGGAGCTGTTTTTCTATAAAGTCAATGAGAAACGTCCCAAGAAGTGATGTGTACTTCATTTCGGTGGGATTCTTTTTACTTGCCGGTTTTGGAAAATGACCACGTAAGAAACGCCCTGTCGGAACAGAACGCCGTATTTCCCATTGAAACCAATGGGAAGGTACTTGTAGGCATCTGCTTCCGATTTTTCAGCTGAAAACATTGTGTGGCCTTACCTTTAGGCCCCATGCACACGACAGCAAAAAAACCTCAGTTTTTGCGGACCACAATTGCGGTCCGCAAAAACAGAGCCATTCACTTTCATTGAACACTGACACCTTTCCGTAGTACTACGGAAGGGTGTCAGTGCCGTGGAAATGTTCCGGGAATTATGGAACATGTCCGTTCTTTTGCATTTTGCGGGCCGTTCTCCCATACTTTTGTATGGGAGCACGGCCCGAAAATGCGGCTGTCAGTCAGCGGCCGGCCGTGCCCGCAATCGTGGGCCGTGATTACGGGGACGGTCGTGTGCATGGGGCCTTAGAATGATGAAAGTGAAGTAAATGACTTTTCAGTTGACAGGCTCACACGCCGTGTATTTGACACGTTTTTTTTGGACGTTTTACGTGCAAAAAAACACATTAAAAAAACGCTTGATTACACTTGATCTTGCATGTTTGTGGGGATTTGTGTGTGTGTGTGTGTGTGTGTGGGGGGGGGGGGGTGCACACACACACACTCTTAAAGGGGTCGTCCAGGAAAACATGGCGCCGCACCTGTCCTCAGGTCGTGTGTGGTATTACAGTTCTGTCCTATTCACTTCAATGGAGGTGAACTGCAATACCAGACACAACCTGAGGACAGGTGCGGCGCTGTGTCTCCAATCCGGACACCCCTTCTGTCCTGAGATGACCCGACGGGGGAGGCGGGTGTCAGAGCCACCCACCGCCATCACTGCAGAAAGAACCACACAACTATGGCATGAGGGCAGGGCTTGTCTCTTGTTATGGACAGATTTATAGTCACATGAACCCAGTCTGCATCAGAACCGCTAACCTAGGTCCAATCGCATGACAGAGGGGGATCACCAAAAACGCTGTGCACCCTCAGCCCGTCCATCCAGCCCTTTCCTGGTTATATCTGCTTCTGGGAAAGCTGGATGACCACCATGTGACTAATGAACCTCTCACACTCCAGTAGGAGGGGTAATGGTGGTCACCCAGCTTTCCCAGACCCCTGAACGGTAAATCTCTCGTTGTACTGAGACTGTTTGGGGATGTGACTAACGAACCTCTCAAATCTCTCTAGTTGTGCTGAGAATATCGTTCAGGCGTCTGGGAAAGCTGGGTATCACACTAACAGCGGGCATATTATTTATCACCCAGCTTTCCCAGGACAGTTGCATCATGTGTCCTTTATACAGTCTCCTGCACTACTACGGGGGGGGCCGTCGGGGGTGGGGGGCCGTCGGGTCACGAGAGCGGCGGTCTGTGAGAGAGGGAGAGGGACTGACAGACACACACCTTACCTGCAGTGCAGCTGGTCTTCATGATGGCGCCTGCAGTCTCTCTTCAAACAGCTGCTCTGCTGTGTGACTCTGACCTGCATTGATGCAGCACCACAGGGTCCTCCTGTTTCTAAGGGCTGATTCAGACGACCGTGCAGGTCACGTGGTCTTCACGCGGCACGCATGGACCAATAGAAGTCTGGGCCAGTACAGACCGTCCGTGCTTTTTGCGCAGCGTTTGTCCGCTGCGTAAAAGCGCGGCATGTTCAATATCTCCGTGTATTTCGCGCATCACGCACCCATTGAAGTCAATGGGTGCATGAAAACCACGCAGGTCGCACGGAAGCACTTCCGTGCGAACTGCCTGTTTCGCGCAACAGCTGTCAAAAGGATGAATGTAAACAGAAAAGCACCACGTGCTTTTCTGTTTACAAACATCCAAATGGCGTGTCATAATGATGGCGGCTGCGCGAAAAGCACCCAGCCGCGCATCATATGATGCTGCCTCACGGATCAGGTAAGTGGCTTTTGCGCAAGCAAAACGCCGCGTGTTTTGCGTGCGCAAAAATGCCACGGTCGTCTGAATCAGCCCTAACAGTTTAGATGCCGTGGTCTCTTTTGACTGCAGTATCTAAGGGGTTATAAGTGCGGGATCCAGCGCATTGCATTGAAGTGTTGGCTGTTTTCAAACATCCGATACGCTAAACTTATAGCGCAGGCTCTGCCTGTGAGACTGCTTCATACTCCCCAGACCGAACTCTGCCATACAAATAGGGAAAGGGGTTAATCTAGGTGGCTACTGACATGGGTGTATCATATGTGGGTATTTTAGAACCCAGCATGTGCTACTTTCATCCCTTCTGCAGACCATTGAAGTCCATGGAGTGTGTTATGCATATGTCAACAGTATTGCATCTATAATTCAAAGGGCCTTATGTTCTTAAATTTTCACTCTAGAAGAAATTCCATCAGTTTTACAGATCTGTAATATAGATGCAGTACTGATGGCATATAACATATGGTGTATAATATGGATGCTCGTTTGCGAATATGCTTTCTGAAATAGGTCCTAAGATGGTCACAAGTCCCAGGTAGCCAATGCATCGAGAAATTTTGCTACCGACGCCTTACTTTTTGGCTGGATTCATACATCGCAGTCAAACAGTATTTTTTTTTTTTTTTTTTTCTCCGCGTGAATGTTGCAAAATGAGACTGATTTTGGAATATCGTAGCAAAATGGCATGTGTTTTGCCTAGAATTGCAGCAAAAAATGCATGTGAACTCAGGCTATGGGTTGTTTCCTAAAACGAACTGGCTACTAGCGTTGACTAACTGGCTCCTAAACTTTGCACTAGTTCCTGACATTGATAGGAAAATACAGCAACTTGGAGGTGTTTTACTGAATCTCTCTATTCTCATAGGCAGGAATCGAAGTGCCTATATAGGACGTATCCTAGGTCAGCTGGTTAGTTAACTTTAACAATGAGGATGAAATTGGTCGACTTCATATTAGAAGCAGTGAAATGTATTTGCCAGTAGTCCACGTGGTTTTTTGTTGTTTTTTTCCTTCCAGTTTGAGCAGAAATCCATGTTCGATGGATGGCACAATGTGTTTCCACAAACTGTTCTCAACAGATGCTGCATTCATTAAATATTCCCTGGACCCATACTCTTTATTGCAGCCAGCGAGTCCTTACGTTGTTGTTAGACAGAATTCTTAACAAAGCATTGGACTCTTTACAATGAAGCTTAGAACTACTTGGTGAAATATGTACAAGTGCAGAATTTGTATTTAAAATTAATTTCTTAAATTTTTATTCTTTTTGAATCTTGAAATGTCAGAGGAGAGGATTGAATTATTTGGCTAATCTCTCACCCACCCCTCCCCCCAATAAAAACATTGTCTAACCTCAAGTTTAAAAAATTTATTACTAGTTAATTTTAACTAACGAATATGTACTACGTTGCTGCTTGAAATAATCATCATTTTGTTATTAGGCAACTTTGCAGGCTACCATTGTGGAGAATGTAAATTTGGCTGGATGGGACCCAACTGTGACCAAAGGAGGCAACCAGTTGTTCGGAAAAATATTCACTCTCTATCTCCTCAAGAGAGAGCTCAGTTCCTAGATGCTCTGGATCGTGCCAAAAACACCATTCATCCGGACTATGTGATCGCTACTCAACATTGGCTTGGACTTCTCGGCCCAAATGGAACTGAACCACAAGTAGCAAACACCAGCATCTATAATTTCTTCGTCTGGCTCCATTACTATTCAGTCAGGGACACATTACTAGGTTTGTGAATCTCATTGTCTTCTTTTAAATTGGAATTCATTTTCTGTCAACATTTTACTTTTCTACCTTTTCTTCTGTCAGGCACTGGTAGTCAAAAATGTGGTAGTCTTAACCTCTTCTATAATCAGTAGAACATGCTCACAAACTGATATGACCTACACTAAAGAGAAACACTCCTCTTACTCGTTAAGGCCCCATTCACACGTCCGTAATTTTGATACGCAATTACGGACTATAATTGCAGATCAAAGTACGCAGTGTCACTATGTGCTGAGTAAATTAATGGAGAGAAGTGTATGACGCTGATTCGTCACTGATTGGTTAGCGTCATACATTCCTCTGTACAACGCCCACTTGGTCTAAAGTAAAAACACGCCCAGTTGGGCATTAAGAAAGTAATTAGCATAAAGCTAAAATCGCTAATAACGTGGACAAATAGATAATTTTTCTAAATTAAAAAACACTTTTGTTACCTAAATCCAATATATTGCATATTTTGCAAGGGTTCCAGGTAGCAAACATATAAGGATGCAGTAACTTTCGGTGAAGGACAAGTTCTAAAGGAACATGAACTCCACATATTACCCATTGTATAGACAAACTCTGTCAACAAAAAGTAGTGAACACACAAAAAAAACAAAACCAAAAACATATATAACACGATAATAGACCACTACAGAGTGGAAAAGAGGAAGGGAGCAAAGAGATATCCTAGTCGTACAAAGGTGACCTAATTTTGAGCTGCCTGAGAGGGCTCTGCTATGGGGACCCCTGGTCATCAGTTGTCCTATTGAGTGAAAGTGGCTACTGTACATTTTCCATCCAGTGTATTACACAGTGGCCACTGTAATCAGTGACGTGTCCACGTAATATGAACGTCTCTGCCCTAGAGAACGAGCTGTCCTTTGTAGAAGAACTTCACTGTGGCTTATAGATGGAAAGCCCCAATTGGAAGATCACTCTTTTAAAGGGATTTTCCTATGGACAGGGGTTGTCTTCATATGTCCTATGAAGTCATATAACCATCCATAGATGAGGGACCCTTGCTAAGGACATTCTATAGTCCGCTTTAATACTTTACAAGAATGTAATGCTACGAAGTCTGGCCAGACGTGGGCTCCACAATCAATAAAAGCTGATTGCCAGGAGTTGGTATGTTCACACGGCTTATTTTTGGGCTGTAAACGGCCGAAAAATCTGAATCAGAACGCCTCCAAACATCTGCCCATTGATTGCAATGGGAAACCGGCATTCTGCTCCGATGGGCCATTTTTTTTTATTCTGCCGTTTTGAAAAACAGCCGCGAAAAATAAGTGCATGTCCCTACTTGAGCCGTTTTTCCATAGACTATAAAAAGAAAACTGCGAGTGGCTTAAACGTCTAAAAATCAGGATCTGTTTTACCTTGAAAACCGCTCCGTATTTTCAGACGTTTGAGTTTGCGTGTGGCCAGACCCGCAGCAATTTTCTTCCATTTGAGAAGTTTTATTGATGAGACAGACATTTTGCCTGCGTTGGCACATGCAAAGGGATTGTTTATGGGCCAACACCTCTAAGTCCTAAATACTAAATCATTAACTAATTTCTTATAGGGAATGTGTTTTTTGGTTTGTTTTTTTCATTTGCGCAGGCAGGGGAAAAAATATAATATAATTTTTAGCTCTCCTATCCTGATTATGCGTATTAGTAACTGAACTCTCCTTGTAATGCTGACATTACCCATTTCTTGTGTAACGTATTGTATGAATTCACTTTGACTTATTGTATGGAATAAGTCAGTGTATTAAATTACAGCAGTGGTCCTCAATCACTGGGCCGCGGACCAATACCGAGCCGTGGATCTTTGGATACCGGGCCGTGGGTGGGTACGCTGCATAGTTACGGTGTATCCGACCCGATGGCTGCAGGGAATTCTGTGCAAAAAACCATACCAAACTGGTTTCGTTTTTCGCCCGGCATCTCCGCTGTGGAAAACTGCAGCATTTAGCTGGTCAGCCTCCTGGGATGGCGTTTCATCCCATGTGACTCCTTTTACAGCCTGTGATTGGCTGCAGTGGCTCCATAGGATGAAACGTCATCCCAGGAGCCTGGCCTGGAGGAAGAAACCGTCTTCTGGGTAAGTATAAGATTTTGCCGCAATAATTGCAACAACTGTTTGTTGCGGGTCTTACCTCCCATTGAATTCAATGGGCAAAACCCACAACAAATAGCGTTTACGCAAATACAATTGATGTGCTGCGGAATGAAACTTTTCACCGCGTGTCAATTTCTATGCAGGTTTTCCGCTGACTTTTTATGCAGTGTGTGGATATTTGTTATCTCATCCACTTTGCCGCTACTGTATTATATCCAGTTGCAGAAATTCCACAGCATTTAGTGTGAGCTGACACTAAAAAAAAAAGCATTCTATTTTATTTCCATTTTAATTGCAGTCTGCTGGGTGTTTTGTTATGCATGTGATCCTGTACCACAACCCACCCCCCCCCCCCCCCTCTGCCACCCACCAGATGGGGAAAAACTTGTCTTGTATGACACTGTTCCTTGGTGCAAAAATGGTTGGGGACCGCTGGCATATAGTTTTTGCTAAAACCTAATCTTTGAAGCAGTATTTTGTTTTTGTGTACATGCAAAAACAATAGTTGTCTATCATATAAAAATGTAGAAGGCGTTGCATATTGCTTTAACCAGTTAGTGACCGCCAATCTGCTTTTTCACGGCGGCCACTAACCGGCTGTATTCTGTTGCAAACGCCGTTTCATGGTGCTTAATCGGAATAAATAAACACAGCAAGGAACCGTTAAATATCCCTGCTCTTAGCTACCAGCGGTAGCTGAGGGCTGGGAGTAACCCTGCTCTAACGGGCGAGATCGATATCCAATAGTGAGTGCCGCATCTGAGGGGTTTTGAAGAGAGGGAGCTCTATTAAAGCCCTAATAAACACCCCCCCAGGTCTGCCTATAGTGTATGCCTGCTTGGTCATACCAGAGGCATGGCCTAGTAGATACCTGTCCGTTTTACACGGACAGGCAGTAATACACTGCAATCCAAATGTATTGCAGTGTATTATAAAAGCGATCTGATGATCGCATAGTGAGGTCTCCTAGTGGGACTAGTAAAAAAAATAAAATAAAAATTTAAATAAAGTTAATCCTAAAAAAAAAATGAAAAACACACTTTCCCCTTACAAAATGCTTTATTAAAAAGAAAAAGTTACACATTTGGTATCGCCACGTCCGTAGCGACCCAAACGATAGTTATTACGTTATTTTACACGCTTGGCAAACGCTGTAAAAAATAAAATCAAAACAATAACACGAATTGGTGTTTTCTGTGAATCCTGCCTTAAAAAAAAAAAAATGTCACTTTATCACTTGTACTCCAAAATGGTACCAATAAAACTACAAGTCGTCCCGCAAAAAAAAACAACCTTATACAGCTGCATTGGCAGAAAAATAAGTTATGGCTCTGGAAATATGTATACCCAAAAGCAAATAACTAAAAAAAAGTTGTGAAACATAAAAAATCATATATAAATTTGGTATCTTCATGACCTGCTGAATAAAACTGTTTAGACCACACAGTAAACGGCGTAAATTTAGGACACAAAAAAGTGACGAAATTGCTGGGGTTTTTTTTTTCCATCCACCCCCCCAAAAAGTTAATAAATTTATATATACCTCAAAATGGTTCTCTAAAAAACAAACACGACCTTAAACAGCTATTTCGACGCAAAAAGAAGTTATAGCTCTTTGATTGAGACGATTGAAAAATTTTAAAAATAGGCAGGCCATTAAAGGGTTACTATTGTACTGGAGTCTTCTCAAACAGGTTCTATATATTCTGTTTTCTGGCTTGCTCATGTATGAGAATATAACATTACTATAATACTAACACAATAATACGATTACAATGATAACATTATTTTATTTTTTTATTACGCTTTTCGGTGTTTGTCATATTCGGCATACAGTATTTTTATCCCATGGAATGTAATCTTAAATTTTTTTGTAATAATTGTTCGTTTTTTTTGTTTTTTATATGCCTTCCAAGTGTAATTCACCTACGGATCGATATCTTATTCTGTTCAGCTATTCACAGACCATTAAAATCCAGTGGACCTAAAACTGAACTCTGCAGCATCATTAGTTTGTTTCACTAGGCTAATCCTAATCGGTTCTATCCGATTAATAGACTGACATCTAATTAATCTATTGATTGTCCCCAAGAAAATGTAACTTGGTACTCATTTGTCATTGTACAGAACCTTTGGTGCTGTGATAGATAAGACTAGATTGTGTATTGGAAACCGCCAGTAAAATTCTTATTTCCAGTTAAACTTTTTTTATAATTTATTTTTTGTTTTGCTTCAGGACCAGGACGTCCATTTAAAGCTATTGACTTATCTCATAAGGGACCTGCCTTTGTCACATGGCATCGATACCACCTGTTGTTGCTGGAAAGAGATTTGCAGGTAACCCCTCACCCAGTGCACACTAAACATAACCCAGTATTAACCCTTTCACGACTAAGGACGAAAATGCACGTCCTGGTCGGCTGCTAGTTCCCGCACCAGGACGTGCATTTTCGTCCGCATTTCAAACTGTCACTCTGTGTAAACACAGAGTGACAGACCCGCGCTGACAGCTGTCCTAGACAGCTGAGACATCAGTCTCGCCGGACAGCGGACCATCGCCGCTGCTTTCGGCAGTTAACCCCTTAAGTGCGGCGACGGATTGCCGTCGCCGCATTTAAGTGGTTTTAAGCACATCGGCAGCCCCCACTAAGTGATCGTGGGGGCTACCGATGCTTGTCACGGCAATCGGAGGTCAGATAATGACCTCCGGGTTGCCATGCACGGAAGCCTCGGAGGAACAGCCTCCGGCCGTTCCTCCTCTGCTTCCTGTCAGTGTGACAGTCACGTCACAATGACAGTTAGAGTACATTACACTACGTGTGTAGTGTAATGTACTCTAGCAGCGATCAAAGCTGCAAGACTCATAGTCCCCTAGTGGGACAAGTAAAAAAAAGTAATAAAAATGTTTTAAAAAAAGTGTAAAAATAAAAGTTATAAGTGACATAAACACAAAATGCTTTTTTTCCTATAATAAGTCTTTTATTATAGAAAAAAAATGAACACGTTAAAGTACACATATTTTGTATCACCGCGTTCGTAACGACCCCAACTATAAAACTGTAATATTTTCCCCGCACGATGAACACCCCAAAAAAAATCAATAAAAAACTACGACAGAATCACAATTTTTTTGGTCACCACCGCTCCCTAAATAAAGAATAAAAAGTGATCAAAAAGTCGCATGTACCCGAAAATAATACCGATAAAAACTTCTATCCGTCCCGCAAAAAACAAGCCCTTACACCGCTTTTTTGACTAAAAAATAAAAAAATTATGGCTCTCAGAATATGGTGACACAGAAATTTTTTTTGTTTATAAATAGGTCATTTTATTGTGCAAACGCTAAAAAAAAGGACGAAACCTATATACATCTGGTATCGCCGTAATCGTACCGACCCGCAGAATAAAGTAAAAATTTAATTTATAGCATACGGTGAACGCCGCAAAAAGAAAACCTAAAACACGGTGTCAGAATTCCTGTTTTTTGCTTAGGATTGCAAAAAAATTGAACAAAAAGTGATAAAAAAAAAAATCGCATGTACCCCAAAATGGTACCAATGAAAACTACAGATTGTCCCGCAACAAATAAGTCCTCGCACGGCTCCGGTGGTGAAAAAATAAAAAAGTTCTGGCTCTCAGAATATGGCGATGCAAAATGTGCAGAGTGTTCCAAAAGTGGATAAGATCGGGCGCCATTTATCAGTGCGACAGCGGGCACATATCTATGAAATATTATTTATTTACCGCATGATTATACCCTCTTATTATGCCCTGATGTACCCCGCACAGATTACATATACCCTGATGTACCCCGCACAGCTTACACATGCCCCCCACATTATAAACTGAAATACCAGCGAAACCCAAAACAGAAAAACTACCAAGCAAAATCTGCGCTCCAAAAGCAAAATGGTGTCCCTCCCTTCTGAGCCCTGCAGCGTGCCCAAGCAGCAGTTTGCGCCCACACATATGGCGTCTCCATACCCGAGAGAACCCGCTTAACGTTTTATGAGGTATTTGTCTTCTGTGGCACAAACTGGGCACAACATATTATGCACTAAAATGGCATATCAGTGGAAAATTGCAATTTTCACTTTGAACCATCCGCTGTGCATTAACCCCTTTGCGCACTATGACTTAATTGCCCGTCATGGTGCGGCGGTTGATGTATGGAGCTGGCTCACGTGCTGAGCCCGCTCCATACGCTGCAGGTGTCAGCTGTGTATTACAGCTGACACCCGGGACTAACGGACAGGTACAGGGATCGCTCTGTTACAGAAGCCTGTAAGAATAACAATATACTGCAATACATTAGTATCGCAGTGTATTGTACCAGCGATCCAATGATCGGTGGATCAGGTCCCCTAAGGAGATTGATTAATAAAATGTGTAGAAGAATTATAGTTATTAGTAGTGAAATTTTTTTTTTTTAAAGTTAAAAAAACAAAACACCTTTTCGCATTTTTCTTCTAAAGTAATGTAAAAAAATGAACAAAATTGGTATCGCTACGTCTGTAAAAGTCCGAACTATTACAATATACCATTATTTAATTTGCACAGTGCACACCTTAAAAAAATGTAATAATTGAAACCGCCAAAATCGCAGTTTGTTTTTTTTTTGGCACCTTCGCTCTAAAAAAAAATGTAATACAACTTTTGAATCACTTTTTATGTACCAAAAAATGGTACCAATAAAAACCGCAGCTCCTCCCGCAAGAAGTAAGCTCTCACACCACTCTATTGATGGAAAAATAAAAAAGTTATGGCTCTTGGAAAGCGGGGAGGGAAAATCTAAAATAAGAAAGCAAAAACTGGATCAGTCCTGAAAGGGTTAATTCATTTCTAATGAAAAAACGTATGACAACATGTGGGGTATTTCCGTACTCGGGAGAAATTGCTTTATAAAAAATGGTTGTTTATTTCTCCTTTATCCCTTGTGAAAATGAGAAAATGCAACATTTTAGTGGAAAAAATTTTGATATTAATTTTCGCGCCCTAATTCTAATAAACTCTGCAAAAGACCCGTGGGGTGTAAATGCTCACTATACCCCTAGAAAAATTCCTTGAAGGTTTTTCCAAAATGGGGTCACTTTTGGGGGGTTTCCACTGTTTTGGTCCCTCCAGTGCATTGCAAATGCGACATTGCACCGAAAACCATTCCAGCAAAATCAGAAATCCAAATGGCGCTCCTTCCCTTCTGAGCCCTGCTGTGGGTCCAAACAGCAGTTTATTACCACATATGGGGTATTGCCGTAATCGGGAGACATTGCTTTACAAATGTTGGGGTGCATTTTCTTCGTTATTCCTTGTAAATAATACAAATTTCTATGTTTCAGAAAAAAAGTACATTTTAATTTTTACAGACTAATTCCAATATATTTAGCGAAAAACCTGTGTAGTCAAAATGCTAACTACACCCCTAGATAAATACCTTAAGGGGTCTAGTTTTCTAAATGGGGTCGTTTATGGGGAGTTTCTATCGTTCTGGCAGCTCAAAGCCTCTCCAAATGTACAGTGGGGCCTAAAACATTTTCAAGCAAAATATGAGTCCTGAAAGCCTCTGGGTGCTCCCTCCCTTTCGGGCCCTGTCGTGTGTCCAAGCAATGCATTAGGGTCACAATGGGGGCATTTTTGAAAACAGGAGAAACAGGGTGATAGATTTTGGGGTGTGTTTCTTCATTCTCATGGTCGCTTTACAAAGAAATCTGTCTTCAAAGTGATACTTTTATGAAAAAAGTGAAATTATATTTTTTTACGCCTGCTTTGCATGAATTCTTACAAAAAAACTGTGGGGTCAAAATACTTACAACACCCCTTAATAAATACCTTAAGGGGTCTAGTTTTCAAAATGGTGTCACTTGTGGGGGTTTCGACAATTCTGACACCTATGAGCCTCTGAAAACCTGGCTTGGTGCAGGAAAACAAAATGTACTTCAAAATGTATAAAATGATTACTAAATTTGTAAGTCTTCCAAATTGCTCAAAAAAAATAATTTTTTTTCAAAAGTGCTGCCAAAATAGAGTAAAGAGATGGAAATATATATTTAATTTAAAAAATTGTGCAGTATGTATTTATATATGTGACATATTGCAGTTAAAAATAGGGAAAAATGATAATTTGTACAAAATTTCTTCAATTTCTCTATTTTTTAATTAATTTCCGCAAATGGTATCAGTCTACTTTTACCACTAAAATAAAGTACAACATGTGACGAAAAAACAATGTCAGAATTACTTGGATATTCAAAACTTCCACAGAGTTATTCTCTGATAAAGTCAGACATACCAGATTTGACAAATCTGGCTTGGTCATTAAGGTACAAACATGCCCGGTCATTAAGGGGTTAAATAATTTGCGAAGACCTTTATTTACCATACTTATTGTGGTCAGTAAAAGGTGCCAGACGTGTATATTTTCCATTTTGTTGCATTCGATGGGAGCGTCGTTGTGGCCGATAGTGTAGTTAAAGTGTATCACTTCTTTCAAACCCAGCACCCCATCATACAAAATCAGGTTTGAAGAAATTTGTCCAAATGTATTAAAAAAATAAAAGACTGAACGATCACTTTCTAAGATGTTCCGACCCTTTGCTCTGACAAGCTGAGCACATATGCACACTGTTAGGCTGTGTTCACACAGGGCTGATATGCTGTGTAAAAGCACGCAGCGTATCCACCCTGTGCCCTGCAGAGAATTCCGAGCGAATAAGCGCAGATGGCGCAGATTTTCGACTGGAATGTCCGCTGTGGAGAAAACTGCTACATTAACTGGCCTGCTAGCATGATCTTTCATCCCAGGAGACTGCTGCAGCCTCTACAGCGGTGGTCACATGGGATAAAGCGTATTGGCTACAGCGGTGGTCACATGGGATAAAGCGTCATCCCAGGAGGACTGCCCGCTGACGTCATCTGGGCTGGCCCCCTGGAATGACTTTATCTGTGACCGCCACTACAGCCTGTGATTGGATGCAGTGGCGGTCACATCGGATGAAGTATCATCCCAGAGGCCTGCTTGGAGGAAGAAACAAATTCATAGGTAAGTATAGTGTTTTTTTTTTTTGTTTTTTTTTTTTTAAATCAGAGTAGCGGGTTTTACCTCCCCATTGGATTAAATGGGGAAAACCTGCGGCGATTACACAAATACAATTGACAAGCTGTGGAATAAAATTCCACATCGTAGGTCCATTTCTGAGTGTTCTTTCCACTCATTGTTTATGCAGTGTGGATGAGATTTATTTAATGTCATCCACTTTGCTGCTACTGTACTCAGCGGTTTGTTTTTTTTCCTCTCCCGTCCAATTCCGGATGTAAAAAATGCAGCTGTTCCTCTACGTGTGGACAAGCCCTAACCATAGATGATCCTTGAGATTTTCTGCAAGATTGGCATCCATCTGTGGGGAATTTAACTGATTGGACATTATTTAGGAAGGCACACACCTGTCTATATAACTTCCTACAGTGCAGGTCAACAAAAATAGTCATTACGTTGAATGAATGGTTTGTAGAAAAACAAGATTGTGTCACAGCACAGATCTATGGAAGGGGAAAAAAATGCTGCAACATTGATGGTCATAAAGAACACCGTTGCCCCCGAGCAATCCGGGCCCTTTGTTAGTGACCACTGGGTTCTTGGTCCCCTCTCTGACTGAGATCTAGAGTTTTGCTGTAGAGATGGGACTGCTTTCCAGAAAGACAACCATCTCTGCTGCACGTCACCAATCGGGACATTATGGTTGAGTGGCCAGACAGAAGCCACTACTTAGTAAACTGCACATGACAGCCTGCGCAGGGTTCACTAAAAGGCACTTAAAAAAAATAAAAAAAAGATTTTGACCATAAGAAACAACTCTGGTCTGTTAGGCCGGATTCACACGAGCATGTGCGTTTTGTGCGCGCAAAAATTGCGCCATTTTGCACGGGCAAAAGGTACTTAACAGCTCCGTGAGTCAACCCCGTATGATGCGTGGCTGCGTGATTTTCTCGGAGCCGCCATCATTATGACACTCCGTTTGGATGTTTGTAAACAGAAAAGCACGTGGTGCTTTTCTGTTTTCATTCATAGTTTTACAGCTGTTGCGCGAATCACGCTTGTCCCACGGAAGTGCTTCCGTGTGGTGCGTGTGATTTTCACGCACCCATTGACTTCAATGAGTGTGTGATGCGCGAAATACGCACAGAACGGACATGTCGTGAGTTTTTCGCAGCGGACTCGCGCTGCGTAAAAATCACGCAACTCTGCATGGCCCCATAGACTAATAGGTCCGTGTGACGCGCGTGAAAATCACACGCGTTGCATGGACATATATCCCGTTCGTCTGAATAAGCCCTTAGGCCAAAGAGTTCGATCTTGGTTCCATCAAGCGTTTACTTTTAAATTATATTAGACTGCAACAGGAGCGTATGGGAGCTGCCATACACAAGTTGCTTTTATATAAAACGGGGTCTCCTATAAGGGTAATTAAAGGACAATCACTAAGGCCCCATGCTCACAAATGTGCTTTTACGGCCGCAATTCCCCCGAAAATCCACGGGTGAATTGCGGCCCCATAAATTTCAAAGGGCTCATGCACACGACTGTGGCTTCCACGTCTGTGCATGGTCCAAGAGCTTGGACCGCAAAGAGAACGGTCATGTCTTATTACGGCCGTGTTTTGCGGTCCAGGATCATAGAAAATAATGCACGCGGCAATGTGCACGTCCCGCAAATTGCGGGTGACACACCATGGCCGGCCGACCTGAAAATCACGGACGTGCACATGGCTACGGTGTGCATGAGGCCTAAAGTTAAATTTTGCTAGACACTATGGAGGAAACTAAGCACTGCATATAACCTGGCCAATACAATCCCTATAGTGAAACTTGGTGGTGTTGGTGCTATTTAGGATTAAGGAAGAGGGGAAGGAAGCACAGTAGAGTTCCTTTAAAGAAAACCTCCTCCAGAGTTCTCCTAGACCTCCGACTTTGTCAAAGGTTCACCCTCCAACAGGCCAACAACCCTTAACAGATGGCCAAGACCATTCAGGAGCGACTTCAGGAAGTCAGTAAGTGTCTCTGCGTGGCCAAGCCAGAGCCCTTACTTTAACCCAAATATCTGGAGAGACCCGATCCCCCTGACTAAGCCAGAAGTCCGGCGATGCGCGTGGGGTCTTTTGGTCGTCATGATATGGCCGCCACCATCCCTCCCTGCCTCTCATGGTTCTCTTTCTCTCTCTCTTTCTTTCTCTCTTTCTTTCTCTCTTTCTCTCTCTTCTCTCTTTCTCTCTCTTTCTCTCTTTCTCTCTTTCTCTCTTTCTCTCTTTCTCTCTTTCTCTCTTTCTCTCTTTCTCTCTTTCTCTCTTTCTCTCTTTCTCTCTTTCTCTCTTTCTCTCTTTCTCTCTTTCTCTCTTTCTCTCTTTCTCTCTTTCTCTCTTTCTCTCTTTCTCTCTTTCTCTCTTTTCTCTCTTTCTCTCTTTCTCTCTTTCTCTCTCTTTCTCTCTTTCTCTCTTTCTCTCTTTCTCTCTTTCTCTCTTTCTCTCTTTCTCTCTTTCTCTCTTTCTCTCTTTCTCTCTTTCTCTCTTTCTCTCTTTCTCTCTTTCTCTCTTTCTCTCTTTCTCTCTTTCTCTCTTTCTCTCTTTCTCTCTTTCTCTCTTTCTCTCTTTCTCTCTTTCTCTCTTTCTCTCTTTCTCGTTTTCTCTCTTTCTCTCTTTCTCTCTTTCTCTCTTTCTCGTGACTTATGCCCTCCCTCTGCGGGCGCTTTTGGCCATTCAGCATCGCTGTGAAGAATCCTGATACAATGTATCTCTGACTCATAAGAGGCAGGAAGAATCTATTTCTAAGGAACGGTGGGTCATGTGAAGAGACTAAAAATTTGGTTTTAAGCAGGAAATGTAAAAAAAAAAAGTAAATATATATATGATATAAAAAATGAGGATTACACATGTTAAAGTGAGAAACCCAAACCTTATATTTCCTGAAAAAATGGCTGCGAAAAATGTGACTTTGATTAAAAAAATATCTGAAAATCAGGAGCCATTTTCCCTTAACCCCTTAAGGACGCAGCCTAGTTTTGGCCTTAAGGCTCAGAGCCCATTTTTCAAATCTGACATATTTCAGTTTATGTGGTAATAACGTCGGAATGCTTAAAGAGGCTCTGTCACCAGATTTTGCAACCCCTATCTGCTATTGCAGCAGATAGGCGCTGCAATGTAGATTACAGTAACGTTTTTATTTTTAAAAAACGAGCATTTTTGGCCAAGTTATGACCATTTTTGTAGTTATGCAAATGAGGCTTGCAAAAGTCCAAGTGGGTGTGTTTAAAAGTACAAGTCCAAGTGGGCGTGTATTAGGTGCGTACATCGGGGCGTTTTTAATACTTTTACTAGCTGGGCGCTCTGATGAGAAGTAACATCCTCTTCTCTTCAGAACGCCCAGCTTGTGACAGTGCAGATCTGTGACGTCACTCACAGGTCCTGCATCGTGACGGCCACATCGGCAGCAGAGGCTACAGTTGATTCTGCATCAGCGTTTGCAGGTAAGATCGACTTACCTGCAAACGCTGATGCTGCTGCAGAATCAGCTGTAGCCTCTGGTGCCGATGTGGCCGTCACGATGCAGGACCTGTGAGTGACGTCACAGATCTGCACTGTCACAAGCTGGGCGTTCTGAAGAGAAGAGGATGTTACTTCTCATCAGAGCGCCCAGCTAGTAAAAGTATTAAAAACGCCCCGATGTACGCACATAATACACACCCACTTGGACTTGTACTTTTAAACACACCCACTTGGACTTTTGCAAGCCTCATTTGCATAACTACAAAAATGGTCATAACTTGGCCAAAAATGCTCGTTTTTTTAAAATAAAAACGTTACTGTAATCTACATTGCAGCGCCTATCTGCTGCAATAGCAGATAGGGGTTGCAAAATCTGGTGACAGAGCCTCTTTAAAGCTACCCAAGCGATTCTGAGATTGTTTTCTCGTGACACATTGGGCTTCATGTTCGTGGTAAAATTTGGTCGATATATTCAGTGTTTATTGGTGAAAATTTGCAAAATGTAGAGAAAATGTTGAAAAAATTGAATTTTTCAGAATTTAAATGCATCTGCTTGTAAAACAGACGGTTATACCACCCAAAATAGTTACTAGTTCACATTTCCCATATGTCTACTTTAGATTGGCATCGTTTTTTTGAACATTCTTTTATTTTTCTTGGACGTTACAAGGCTTAGAACATAAACAGCAATTTCTCATATTTTTAAGAAAATTTCAAAAGCCTTTTTTTTAAGGTACCTCTTGAGTTCTGAAGTGGCTTTGAGGGGCCTATGTATTAGAAACCCTGATAAAACACCCCATTTTAAAAACTAGACCCCTCAAAGTATTCAAAACAGCATTTAGAAAGTTTTTTAACCCTTCAGGCATTTCACAGGAATTAAAGCAAAGTGGAGGTGAAATTTTCAAATTTCATTTTTCTTGCTGAATTTCAATTTTATTCATTTTTTTTTCTATAACACAGAAGGTTTTACCAGAGAAACACTACTAAATATGTATTGTCCAGATTCTGCAGTTTTTAGAAATGTCCCACATGTGGCCTTACTGCGCTCGTGGACTAAAACACAAGCCCTAGAAGCAAAGAAGCACCTATTGCATTTTGAGTCCTTTTTTTATTAGAATATATTTTAGGCAGCATGCCAGGTTTGAAGAGGTGTTGAGGTGTCAAAACAGTAGGAATCCCCCAATAGTGACCCCATTTTGGAAACTACACCCCTCAAGGAATTCATTTAGAGTTGTTGTTACCATTTTGACCGCACAGTTTTTTGACAGCACGTATTTGAATTGGGCTGTGAAATGAAAAAAATTTCATTTTTTCCAATAAAATGTCATTTGTGATCAAAATTTCTTATTTTCACAGGGAACAAAATACTCAATTTTGTTGCCCAATTTCTCCTGAGTGCATCAATACCCCATTTGTGGCAATAAACTCCCGTTTGGGCCCATGGGAGGCCTCAGAAGGGAAGGAGCGCTGTGTGTTCTTTGGAGTACAGATTTTGCTGGTTTGGTTTTCGGGTGCCATGTCGCATTTGCAGAGCCCCAGAGGTATCAAAGCAATGGAAACCCACCAGAAGTGACCCCATTTTGGAAACTACACCCCTCAAGGAATTCATTTATGGGTAATGTGACCATTTAGACTCCATAGTTTCTTCACAGAACTTATTTGAATTGGGCTGGGAATTAAAAAAATATATATTTTTTCCAATAATATGTAATTTTAGCTCAAAAATTCTTATTTTGACAAGAAATAAAATACTCCATTTTGTTGCCCAATTTGTCCTGAGTGCGGCAATACCCCATTTGTGGTGATAAACTGCCGTTTGGGCCCATGGGAGGGCGCAGAAGGAAAAGAGCGCTGTGTGTTCTTTGGAGTACAGATTTTGCTGGATTGGTTTTCGGGTGCCATGTCGCATTTGCAGAGCCCCAGAGGTATCGAAGCAATAGAAACCCACCACAAATGACCCCATTTTGGAAACTACACCCCTCAAGGAATTCATTTATGGGTGTTGTGACCATTTTGATATATATTTTTTTCAAATAATATGTAGTTTTGGCTGAAAATTTCTTATTTTCACAAGAAACAAAATACCCCATTCTGTTGCGCATTTTGTTCTGAGTGCCGCAATACCCCATTTGTTGTGATAAACTACCGTTTGGGCCCATGGGAGGGCTCAGAAGGAAAGGACCACCATTTGGCCTACTGTGGATTTTCTAGTGCGAAGTCATGTATGCAGAAGCTCCTGAGGTACCAGTACAGTTGAAACCCGCAAGAAGTGACCCCGTTTTAAAAACTACACCCTTAAGGCATTCATCTAGAGGTGTAGTGAGCATTTTGACCAGAGACCTACACCCCATAAACTGTAATGTGGGTTCTCCCGAGTATGGCAATACCCTACATGTGGCTGTTATCAGCTGCCTGGACACACAGCAGGGCCCAGAGGGGAAAGACGAGGGGGGATAAGCTGTGTGGAGTGCATCAGGGTAAGTAAAATTGGGGTAAATTATAAACCAAGGGATGTATGATAAATTTTAAAACACTCTTTCATACAGAGCTCTGGTTATTCGGGACACGTGTCACATTGATATATTGTGTCATCCATTATCGCCCTCTTATAGCAGACTTTGCACCTCTTTTGACTTTTTCCCTTCTTGCCTGTTTGGGGAACTTCTCCTGGAAAGTGTTGCCCTGGTACGATGCGTGTGGGCTCGCTTCCAGAAGTACTGGGTGCCCCCCTTCTTGGTCCCTAAAGATTAGGTTCTTGATAATCACCTCTTGAAATTCCAGGAAAGTCCCCTTCTGGCCTGCACATCGACGTAGCACGTACGCATTGTACAATGCCATCTGTATGATGTGCCCGGCCAGCTTCTTATACCACACCGCATGGCGCTGTAGGGCTTCAAGGCTTGATCTTACAAGTCCATCCCTCCCATGTACCTATTGTAGTCCAGGATGCAGTCTGGTTTGGGGGTGGCGTTTCCTTCATATATCCTAAACCTGTAGGTATACCCTGATGCACTCTCACAGCTTATACATCTTCACGCCATACCTTGCCCTCTTACCCGGCAGGTACTGGCGGAATTGAACCCTCCCTTTAAAATGTACCAGGGACTCATCAATAGAAATACACTTCTCAGGGGTGTATGCTTGGGAAAACCGGGCACTGGAACGGTCTAATAGGGGTCTCCGTTTATCCAAACGGTCAAAACTGGGGTCATCTCGGGGTGGGCACGGCTCATTATCAGTATAATGTAAGAAGTGAAGTATTGCCTCATTTATTTATTTTTTTAGGTTCCAGTTCAGTTCTGAAGTTGCTTTGAGGGGCCCATATATTAGAAACCCCTATGAAATACCCCATTTTAGAAACTAGACCCCTCAAAGTATTCACAACAGCATTTAGAAAGTTTATGAACCCTTTAGGTGTTTCACAAAAATTTAGAGCAAAGTAGAGGTGAAATTTACATTTTTTTTTGTCGTCATAAAAAAAATGGTATAAAGAGGATTTTCTAACACAAAAGGATTTATCAGTGAAACGCAACTTAATACGTATTGTCCAGATTCTGCAGTTTTGAGAAATATCCCACATGTGGCCCTAGTGCGGTAATGGACTGAAGCACCGGCCTCCGAAGCAAAGGAGCACCTAGTGGATTTTGAAGCCTCTTTTTTATTAGGCACCATGTCCGGTTTGAAGAGGTCTTGTGGTGCCAAAACATTGGGAACCCCCCAAAAGTGACCCCAATTTGGAAACTAGACCCCTTTAGGAATCCATTGCAGTTTTCTTGGGGTGCATGCGGCTTTTTGATCAGTTTTTATTCTATTTTTAGGTGGCGTGGTGACTAAACAGCAATTTTACGATTGTTTTTTTTTTCTTTTTTTTTTTTTTTTACAGCGTTCACCGTGCGCTATAAATGACATTCACTTTACTCTGCGGGGCGATACGATTACGGCGATACCAGATGTTTATAGTTTTTTTTTATGTCTTATGGCGTTTGCACAATAAAATACGTTTTGTAAACAATCATTCACTTTTTGTGTTACCTTATTCTAAGAGCCATAACGTTTTTATTTTTCAATCAATAAAGCCGTGCGAGGACTTATTTTTTGCGTAACGAACTGTAGTTTCGATCAGGACCATTTTTAGGTACATGCGACTTTTTGATCTCTTTATTCCATTTTTTGGGAGGTGAAGTGACCAAAGAATTGTGATTGTGGTTCGGTTTATTTTATTTTACGGCGTTCACCGCGCGGGATAAATAATGAAATAGTTTTGTAGTTCAGGCCGTTACGGACGCGGTGATACCAATTATGTATAGTTTATTTGTTTGTTTATATATTTTTATTAATAATAAAGGACTGATAAGAGAAAAGGGGGATTTTTACTTTTAATACTTTTAAATCTTTTATTTTCTTATTTTTACACATCTTTTTTTTACTGTATTACTTTGTCCCACTAGGGGACATGAGGGCAGGAGGCCCTGATCGCTAATCTAATACACTGCACTACATGCGTAGTGCAGTGTATTAGAACTGTCAGCTACTCACTGACAGCAAGCATAGTGGGTCCTGACGTTGTCAGGACCCACTAGGCTTCAGTCTATGGCATAGCCGGACGCCATTGTTTGGTGTCCGGTTGCCATAGTCACCATCGCCGGCCGCTATCGCGTAGCAGGCCGGCGATGGCAGCTTAACCCCTAAAAAGCCGCGATCTCTATAGAACGCGGCTTTTAAGGGGTTAATCAGCGGGGACACAGCGATCGGTCCCCGCTGTAGGAGCTGTGACAGCTGCTGAACAAGACAGCAGCGTCACAGCTCCTGTATGTGTCGGGAGGACGGCCGAAACGGCCGTTACTCCTGAGATGTACTATTACGGCAAGGAGCGCGAACGATACAGCTGCCATGCCGTAATAGTACGTCCAGGAGCGGGAAGGGGTTAAACACCTCTTTATTTTGAGACTTTTTTTATTTTTTATTTTGTGTGTGCACATACCCAAAGGCTTTTATAGGTCTGCTCTCCTGTATCCAATTTTGGCTTACAAAATGCAGGCAAAATCTGCAATGTGGGAACCCAGCCTAAGCCCGAATTCAGACAAACGTGAGGAAGCTCAGACGTGAAAAATGGCTGTTTATCACATCAGAGTTGCCCCAGTACGGGTCCTGTTTTCACAGATCCCCATAGACTTGAGTCTATCGAGGGATCCGTGAAAACATACCAAAATAGGACATATTCTATTTTACAACAGACCCTTCACGCGGTCTGTTGAAACAACGGCCGTGTGAGCGGCGCCATTGAAGTACATGTGTTTTGTGTGACGGCCGCTTGTTTTAATGGCCGTCTCACGCACTTATATCATGGTTGTCTAAATTCGGCCTTAGGCTGTATTCACACTTTGTGGTCAAATCGAGGATAGCGCTTTTTTTCCCCCTCAATTTAAATTATAACACTGGTGAAACTGCAAGTTTCATGCTATTCTGCCAAAAATTGCAGCAATACCACAAGATGACCAAAAAGATGTAGACACAGCCAAACTCTAATCCATAATCGCAAGTCTGTACACTTAATCTAATGCATGAACTAATTTGTGTTTTTTTGGGGAAATAGTTGGAAACTAATTTTTACGCTGGATTCACACGAGCATGTTCGGTCTGTGATATACGCTAGGTCTCACTATCTCGCTGTGGGAAAACTGTCCCGTACCTTAATCATGTTTTCAGTATGGGACCGTAGTTCCGCGAAGACGCAGGGACACCTAGCGTCGTACATAACTATGATGCTAGAAGCCCGGCTCCCTGCAGTGTGTTCGGTCCGGGAAATGCAGCCGACATACGGACCGTATATCACGGACCGAACACGCTCACGTGAATCCGGCCTTATGGCGATGGTCCGTGCATGAAAAATGTATTTTCTGACTGATTTGGAAATCTGTTCTATCCATCAGGAAAGTATTCGTTTCTTTCTAGTGCTTGTCATGACTGTAGCGTGTAACAGGTAGTGCTAGAAAAGCAGTAAGCGGACTTTAATCTAAAGATTTGGCCAGACAGAAAAAGTTTATACATTTTACACTGTACCTATCCTGAGTGCTTGGTGCAACTTATTTGACACTGTGGGCTCCTGGTAAATGTCCAGGTTGTAGAATTCATAAACCGATGCAGAGGGGTATCACTCCTCCTCGTCCTTTTCTGAAAAAAGACCCCATCCGTGACAGAAAGTATGCGATCTGATTGATTAGTAGGGGTGATAACATGAACAGTTTCTGTTACCACCTCCCCCTGGGGTCATCTATAGTCATACAGGGACAGGAGCAGGATCACTGCTTTTCCTCAGCTCCCTGCTGGTCCCCCTCTCCTCCACACAGGCTGGACCGACTGGTTTAAATATATTCAGCTCCCACTACAACCTGCTCACCTGGTCTAACTCATGCAAGATTGCAGCTAAAGCTTTATCTGTGACCCAGCCTAATCTAGAGTCTTTAGAAGCTTTGGCTTGAAGTGAGAGCTGCACGTTTTTTGCTGCTCTCACTTTATCTGGGTCTAGCTCGGGCTGGATCGCAGTCTCACGAAGTCTTATTTTAAAGCCAAGAATCTTAACTTTAAAACAATACTTCGATCGTAGCAGCGACCTAGCCTGAGAAACAGCCTTTAGTAGGAAGGCCGTATCAGATACATCCTTGGCTACCGAGGTGCCTCCCTGTCAGGATGTATGCCTTGGCAGGCAATTGGTTAAAGGGGTTGTCTGAGATCACTGATTCATGCAATCCACTGCCTCTTATCCTCCACAGTAAGGTCCTTATAGTGAGGATACAGTATACAGGGAATATTCTGATAGATCATGGTTTGTCAGGCCATAGCTTGTCATGAGGTTTGTCAAAGCTGAAATGTCCCTATGCAAATCCGATTCTGCAAGTCCATGGAAACTTTTTTTGAACTGCTATATTTCTGGTAGCCAGCTTTTCTTGCAATTCTTTTTACATGGACTTTTCTTATGTTACTGTATACTTTTTTATTTTTTTTCCCCCAGAGGCTGATAGGTAATGACTCATTCGCTTTACCATATTGGAACTTTGCTACTGGCAGAAATGAGTGTGACGTGTGTACAGATGAATTGTTTGGTGCACCTAGACTGGATGATCCTACTTTAATCAGTGTTGGTTCCAGGTTTTCAAACTGGGGACTTGTGTGTGACAGGTAACATTTTATTTCTGTATTCGGTGCACATGACTACTTAGCAGCATATATTAGAATATGTAGATGACTCTTTAGCTTATATAACATGCCCCATCTGACATTTATGTATCAATGTGTATGTATATATTGGTCACTCACTACACATGAGTGACATTCGTTTCAGGTTCAATTCTATCGATCTGGTCTTCATATTCGATTCGGTCCAAATAAGTTCTTGGCAGATCGAAAGTTCCCTAAAGAGCCATGTGTTTGACACTGACGTCTTTTAGAACTATATGCAACCCCTTTCAAGCTCTTAAACACCAAGACGGCATTAGTAATGTCAAATTGACGGCAACAAATTTGGCTATGGGTGAACGGATGGTAGCTTATGGTAACAAACAGCCTTTTTAAAAACACATGGCACTGTCAGATTTTTCATGTTTTTGACATTTAAAATGCCAGTGTTTATACACACACGGTGGTATCCGGAGAAGCAATGGCTTTTTAACAAGCCGTTCAAAAATTCAGTAGTCAGTCCATCTGCTAAAAGTGCAGTGTATTGTTGCTTGTTTCTGCTGTTATTGGTGGCTACGTTTTGAAGCCGAAAAATATGTAAAATTTTGATGACCCTGTTAGGAATTAGATGTATTCAAAACAATCCACAAATACCCTTCAATAATATTAATCCTGATGTGAACACTGTAATGAATATTGGTGATTCACAAATTTAATGTAAGAACTGCATAACTGCAGCGGCACTCACTCACCGCAATGGCTGCCTGTCCTGTCTAACACTTTCTCTTTCGCCTCTTTTTCTCTTTCGCCTCCCTTTCTCTCGCCTCTTTCTCTCGCGGGAGGACTGCCTACTAGGCATCATGGAGAAGCCCTCCGGGTCGTCACTCGAGGTTATATGAGACTTTCTTTTTTGTCTTGTCGTTTTCTTTTTTTTTTTCTTATCTGTAAAATGGTAGCCACCATTTTGAGCGATTTGTGCAGGGCAAAACCCAAAAGTTTCAGATTTACTAAACCCTGAAACTTTTGGGAAATTCTTAACAAATTTGATCAGTGTAGAATCCATTCGCTCATCTCTACACTTAATGTCACGACTGACCTTTTCTGTAATTTAACTTTTAGCCTGGATGACTACAATCGCCGGGTTACCTTGTGTAATGGAACTAATGAAGGTCTTCTTCGACGGAGTCCAATTGACAGATCTGGTGGGCGACTTCCAACTATGGAAGATGTACAGAAATGTCTTTCACTGCAAAACTTTGACAATCCACCTTACTTCACAAACTCTACATTTAGTTTCAGGTATGGTTGTGGGATTTGTTTCTGTACAAAATGTAGTTCTTTGTGTAGGATGCTTCAATGTCCACTGACGAGGTTCACTTTTCTACTTTCACAGGATTTTTTGTTTCCCCCTCAAAACAGTGTTTTGTCAATGAATTCAAGGTTTTGGAAACCTTCCTTAGTCACCAAAACTGTAGGAACTGTACGATATCAAATTAATTCTGTGACTCTTTCCAACACATCTCTGATGTGTTTTAGGTTAATATGTTGTGGAGATGTCAAATTTTTCTGCTGCCTTACCTGAGGATAGCATAAAGTAATGACAGCCAAACTGATTTCAGTGGTTCGTCACTTAGTGATGTTTAGTCCAGTGATATTCCTCACGCTCCTGCCGCTGATTAACACTTTTCTCCCCGTGCACAGTAATAGGCAGAAATGTGTCAATCGGCGGCTTCAGGGCGGCAGGAGATGGACAGTGTGAATATGTGTACGCAACTATAACATGTAAATTATCCTAATCTACTGAACATTACTGACTGTGACAGACCTCTGAATCAGACATTGCAGCAACAAACCTGTCCGATCTCTTTAACTCATTGTGATGTTTGTAGCAATAACATGGGATGATGTGTTTTGTGACTGTGCCCATAAAGAGCAGCATATAGTTAAGAAAAAGCCAAGTAAACCACCTGCTTACGGTTACCACTTACACCAGTTGAATTTGTGGTTTACACCAGATCCTAACTATGTATGTATAGTAAAGAAATATTCGGCACACAAAGTGATGATTTTAGCAAATCTTTCGTAGATTAGTAGGAGTTTACTGCTTTCTTATGGCGCTCCAAGAAAAGAAAGCAGTAAACTGCTACTAATCTACGCAGCGGCAACGACTGGATGAACCAGACACCAGGAGGTACAAGTGCCTGATGAAGGTCTAATATACGACCGAAACGTCGCACTAAACCTCTGGCATCAATTTTTGATAAAATAAAACCGAAAGATTTGCTAAAATCATCACTTTGTGTGCCGAATATTTCTTTACTACAAAATTGGGTTGGGACCCTATTCGTGCACCTACCGGATCTTGTGCGCAATGAACCACTACATATCTATCTATGTATGTATAGTGCAACACAAATCTAAACTTACAGATATTGAGTGTGTATGTATGTATGTGTGTGTGTATATGTATGTATGTGTGTGTGTGTATATATATATATATATATATATATAATCTTGCAGCACTCCAATAAGAAAAATCGTGAAGTTTATTCAGTCCACATCAAGCAAAGGTGCAACGTTTCTGTCCTACAATAGGACCTTTCCCAAGCAAATATAGATTTATATTTTTTTATACTAATAATACATTTTCAAACCTCCGTTTTTTTTTTGTATGGTCTACTGATTTATGAAAACCATTCTAACAAACTGACTTGTCTACCACCAGTAGTGGGTCCAGTGCATTGTCACATTTCTACCTTGGTTTAAACGCATTTCTTGACCATGCATTCCACATCTTGGACTATCACTTACCAGACTAAAAGGGCACTAACATTGCTATAATATTCCCCATTGACTAAAAAACTGACACAGCATGCCAAGCAATGGCCATTCAAATCAATTGCAGTCTCAGATTTTCAGTAACTAGTATCTTGAAACCCATTTGACACGGTTTGTTAACACTTTTTATATAGAGCCCTTTCATACGATCTTGGACCACAACCAATTTCCAGGATATCGCCAATGTGATGTTCACACATGTATTCATGACTTATCAGAAGTTCACACTGGATCTCCCCTTTTAAGAAAGCCAATGTTTCGCTTGACTGTATATGTTACTAGGGGATGACTACCATAGGCTTGCCTGTCGAAATGTGAACAATGAACTTCAATAGTGATATTAATAATTACATGTAGGGGCGAAGCAACAAAGACATCTGACTTGGATACCCTCCTATGTGGCCATATGAAAAACACCTTGTTTTTTTCTGCGTTATGGGTAATAACCAGATCTCTCGAGCTGTATATCCATCGGTACGTGCTTGTTACATGTGTAGGCATAATACATTTAAATACCCTTTTTGCATACAGGAATGCACTTGAAGGCTTTGAGGAACCAGATGGAGAATTGGACTTTCCTGTAATGAACCTACATAATCTGGTGCATGCTTTCTTAAATGGAACCAGTTCACTCTCTCACTCTGCTGCGAATGACCCCATCTTTGTGGTATTTATTATTTCAGCTTTATTTATTTTTTTACATCCGTAATGGGTTGATTGCCAATGCATGTTTTGTTTTTTTAAAGCATGGTGTTTTCTTTATTCCATAAACCTCTTTATTCACAATTTTGTTGAAACAACGTTGCAATGAAACAGGAGTGTAGAAAGACTTGACATTGGGTTTTTAATTATATTCCTTTTCCACTATTCACTTCTGTATATAGTTATACAGTCTTGACCCTTTACTCCCTCAGGAAAACCAATATATATATCCGTATATAGATGTACTATTTCACAAAGCTGGATAATCCACAGAAAGATATGCCGAATGCACCTGTTACTTTGCGGGAAAACTCAGCATTTTCATGTATGTCAAAAGATGTAGGAATTTGAAAAACTGCATAAGCCTAAACCTTTTTCCACCTCAAAATCTGAGTGGGTTGTCCCTACCAAATATTTTTTTTAATAATTGGGAGAATCATGATTTCTTTAAATATTGATGGTATTAAAGAGTGAGACATTAAAATAAAAAATAATTATCATCCTAGTCCAATTAATTATTAGAAGGAGCAACACTAAATTGCCCTGTGTGTTGTCTGTTGGTTAACCTATGGAATTTATTGTGAGCCCTTAACAAAATGAAGGGCTCACTGAGTAACACAAATATGGCATAACCGTTACTAAAACTGAATCTACAAGATATTTTTCTTCGGTTTTTGTTTTTTTGGTGGAATGCTTCTTTGAGTAATAGTTTCAAGTTCTAGGTCCACACCGCGTTTTTGGGATAGTTAAGGCATATGTTTTGTTTTTTTCCGTACAACTGTACACTCATCCTGCTGAATATTTTTTGCGGCAGTGTTTTGAGCCACACAGGAATGATTCCTAAAATAAGCCTTTCCTGTATACTTTCTGATACGGTATTCTTCCTCTGTTGTAATCACTCCTGTCTTTGGATAAAAAAAAACTGCGATTAAAAACTTTGTGGGTGATTCCAAGAAAAGTCTAAATCATAATTTTATAAAATTGAGACTGTTAACAATCTCTGTAGTATATTGTGCAGATAATTTTCGTGTCAAAAGCCATTTTTTTGTTGTCCTTTTTAAAGGGAGTTTGTCACCAGAAATGTACCATACTGTTTTGCTGTACTGCGCATGCCGATAACTTCAGACTACGCCTGGAATCGGACCTCCGCATCGGAGAGCATAAGAGGCTGTAGTATGATGTTGACGCATGCGCAATACCACAGATTAGACCGGTGAAACGTCAAGGATGTACTGCGCATGCGCCAATTGTGAAGCGTAGCCCTGTGCGCGTTCAGGAGATTATGGGGGTCAGGCGTGAACTCTCCTATTACACTGCCTGGCCCCAGCCAATCAATGAAAGAAGGGAGGGATGGATGGACTAGGGAAAGAAGAAAGAACATTTTGACGCAACGGTGATGCCCTGGTTGCTCCAAAATGCTAATTTTGCATATATTGACTTAAAACTATTTGCTCTGCAAAGGAAGCGCCCATGTGAAAAAGGAAAATAAACATTTGTTTCGAGTTGGCCTAATCTATTACCCTGTTGCAGGTTTGATAGAAATATTTCTGGTGACTGACACCCTTTAAAGAAAACAAACATAAAAATTATTACGTCTTTAACTCCTAGTTTCAATAGACTGCGTGTGCACCTTTATTAATAGGAAACCTTGTCAGAACCAGGCATGCCATTTTGGGCTAAATTTCCTAGTTTTTTTATTTTTTTTATTTCTTAACTCCAATTTGTAGGTACTTCATTCCTTCACTGATGCAATCTTCAATGAATGGATGAAACGATTTCAACCGTCTGATCTGGTTTGGCCTCAGGAACTTGCCCCGATAGGACACAATCGCTTGTACAACATGGTGCCTTTCTTTCCTCCAATAACGAATGACCAACTCTTCACATCTGCTGAGCAGCTGGGATATACATATGCTATTGACTTACCGGGTAAACTATTGTTTTTATTTGATTCAACTATGCGAAACTACCATTTTGTTAATAAATTAGATGTCTTTATAGAGTCTCTGTCACCAGATTCTGAAATCGCTATCTCCTATTGCATGTAATCGGCGCTGCAATGTAGATAACAGTAAAGTTTTTTGTTTTTTTTAAAAACGTTCATTTTTGGCCAAGTTATGAGCTATTTTATATATATATATATATCCAAATGAGGTTTGAAATGGACAACTGGGCGTTTTTTTTTCATTCTGTCCAACTGGGCGTGTATTGTGTTTTTAACTGGGCGTGTTTACGTGTATGACGCTGACCAATCAGTGACCAGTCAGCATCATACACTCCTCTACCTTCATTTACACAGCAGCGATGTGCAGCCGCATACACAGAGATTAACGTTAATCAAGTGTCCTGATAATGAATACACATGATCATCCAGCGTGGACGTCATATATAAAATAGCTCATAACTTCGCCAATAATGAACGTTTTAAAAAAAACAAACAAAAAAACACGTTACTGTTCTCTACATTGCAGCGCCGACCACATGCAATAGGAGATAGGGATTTGAGAATCTGGTGACAGAGCCTCTTTAAAATTCATGTTTTCTCTATGGATTTATTGAAAGCCATGTTAAATATAAAAAACATATAAAAAGTTCAAGTGCCTTTTAAAGGCTATGTAATACTTCTGGAGTGCATTTATTTGAAATAAAAATATCAGTCGGTGTCTTGACACTTTCAAATGAGTTTCTATTAAAAATTTACATTTGCTCCATTAGATACAGCTGCTTTTTTAAATAAAAACTAATTTGAAAGTTGCACCAAACACACGGACTCGTGTATGTGTGTAATAGATATATATATATATATATATATATCTATCTATCTTCTTGCTCTTTATCATCTCGCTAAATCTTGCAGCACTCCGATAGAATGGATGAAAAAGTGTGTGTGTGTGTGTGTTCATGTTGTTCATTTCTCATGTAACTGTTAAGATATTAATGTATAATTTGTAAATAGTTTGTGTTCTATTGATGACCTGAAGAGCTGTTTGCAATGCCTGCGATCTCATTCCGGGCTTCTAACCTCTATTAATTTAGGAGGTAGTCCTCATATAAACACAAATTTATTATTCATAAACATTAATCTGTTATGTTTCTTCCTCTCCAGCCTCTGATCCAGACAGTCGTGCAGTTGCCGTGGTGGTTGCGTCAACTGTTGGTGGAGTACTTATTGCCTTGCTTGTTCTTCTGGTATTACTTGTTCTCTTCATACACCGAAAACAGCGACAAGGCTTTGAGCCACTAATGAATGCAAGATACAATAGTACCAAGTATACAGAAGATGCATAATGGAACTAGAGTCTAGACATAAAGTATATTATCTACCTTTCTACAGTATTGATTGTTTTCTTTCTTGGGTGATATAACTTGGTGTATGATGTAAAAACTGGAATAAACCCTTCCTACACCGCTGATGCCAGTAAAGTATTTCCATATTAATGTTTGTCTTAATTTACTTGTAATTTGCGTTAATGTATAGCTGTACAAACCCATTATAGCATTATGTAAATGCATCTTTAGTAGCTTCTAGTTTACACAAGTTTAACGTAAAATGTAAATCCATAGACCTCTGTTCACTGCCCCTCTACTCAGAAAACATTAAGAAAATATTGTGTTTTTAAATTTGAGTGTTCCTTTAAATAAAGTCGAACAAGACTTATGCACTGAACATAGTGCCCAAACTCAGTGTGAACCTAGCCTATGTGGGGGAACTCCTCAGATATATGACCAAAAGTGACCGTAGACCTTAATTAGCCAGATGTATGCCAAAGTGTGTCCTTTTCAGAGTGTTTTTCTGGTTCAGTATATGTTGGTATGCCTTGTACCTAAAATTATAGACTGTTAAATAAAACTATATGCAAACTTTAAAAAAAAAACGTTACGAGTTTTTTTTTTTTTGCCAATGGGAGCCAATGACCGCTGGATAGAACCAATATGGAATTTGAGATTGCGGCCTAAGCCTAAAAATTAACTCCGAATTTTGTTGCAGGTTTTTTTAATTTATTTTTTATTTTTTTTGAGACAAATCTAAAATTGGATCCTATAGGAAGAAAAGGTATGAAGAATAGCCTGATGCGTCTTTTTGGTGTTTTTGTTTTTTATTTTATTTTTTGTTTGTTTTTTCATGCAGTTTTTGGCTTTGTGTCCCCCTTTAATGATTTTTGGCTAAATGTATATTTTATAACTATTTGAAATAACTTGTGTTATTTCTCCAGTGTACCTCCAATTATAGACTTTAAAAAGAGAAATCCGTCTTGACAGGCAGCATAACATTCCCTGTTTCCCTCTTTTAATCCACATTTTATTTTTCTCGTTATAGCCCATCAGAGCAGCAATCTGCAGTTTTCGAGTTATCTTAGCGCTCGTGTTAAGGGATTTCCATATCCAGCCCTGTGACGCTGGATACGGTTCCTATACAGTAGGAAAGGTGGGGCATCTGCTAGCTCTTATTGGCTACATACGCTTTCTAGTGTTACTGTATGATGTGGAAGTAGGTATAGAGAGCACGCAGTCTTCATAGAAAGGGACTTATTTTAGTAGCTAGAATGCAGCAATGATCTCTCTAATGTATCCCTAGGAGAGTCTGTAAAAAATTCAGTACTAACAGTACGTTTCCATTGTTTTCCCTGAGAACACACACAATGGATCATAGCTGCATTCCAACTACTAAACTAACGGTTCCTTTCTACGAAGATGGCATTCTATCTCTTTGAAGACTCCCTGCCGTAGCTTGGGATCTAAGGGAACACTGATCAGTTCCCTTCGTATAGGTCCTCATCTTGGAGAGCCTGCCCACTTTCAGATCCATGGTGCAGATTTTTTACATTTATTGTGCTGCAGTAAACGTAGAGAACTCCACATAGGAACACGTAAAACACAAGATGGACATCAATATGTTTTGTCTTTACCTGGGGGATGATTTAGATTTTATTTTTTAGTTGTGTAGTTGGCGGTACATTTTAATATCCGAGAACATTTACTTTCTCAGTACACGATCACCTATACATTTTGTATTACTTGCGTATGCATGTAATAAAGCCTACTTATTGGAATACTGTAATCTCCTTATTTTTAAATCTCTAACTATTTTTTCATACTATTTAAAACTCCGTGCATATTCATGCTTGAAAATAACTAGACTGGTAAATGTTTTGCAAGACTACATCTTTAGATGCTATAGTATTATTGCTATACAGTGTTAAATATACCCACAGCTGCGATGTGTCTCCTATGCAGAAAAATGATAGTAATAAGAGTTAGGCTGGGTTCACACGTGGCGGAATTTCACTTAAATTCCGCTGCGGACACTCCGCAGCGTTAATCCGCAGCGGAGCCGTTTGTCCATTGACTTACACTTTAATTTAGCAGTGTTCGTTTAGACGAGGCGTAAAATTCCGCTGCGGAGCATAGGCTGCGGAGCGGAATTTGGTGTCCGCAGCATGCTCTGTCTGTTGCGGAGCAGTGGCGGACTCATGGCGGAATTTCTCCATTGACTTCAATGGAGAGTCAAAATTCCGCAATGAAGTCCGCAGATCTTATGTGTGCTGCGGAGCGTATTGTTTTTACTACCATGACATTTCTTCATTCTGGCTGGACCTATGTATTTCTAGGTCTACAGCCAGACTGAGGAAGTCAATGGGGCTCCCGTAATGACGGGAGCGTTGCTAGGAGACGTCTGTAAATAGTCACTGTCCAGGGTGCTGAAAGAGTTAAGCGATCGGCAGTAACTGTTTCTGCACCCGGGACAGTGACTACCGATCTCAATATACATGTATCTGTAAAAAACATATAAGTTCATACTTACCGAGAACTCCCTGCGTCTGTCTCCAGTCCGGCCTCCCAGGATGACGTTTCAGTCTAAGTGACGGCTGCAGCCAATCACAGGCCAAGCACAGGCTGCAGCGGTCACATGGACTGGTGCGTCATCCAGGGAGGTCGGGCTGGATGCCGAAAGAGGGACGCGTCACCAAGACAACGGCCGGTAAGTATGAAATTATTTTACTTTCCCTAGGGAAAGTGCTGTCCCTTCTCTCTATCCTGCACTGATAGGGAGAAGGGAAGCACTTTTCCCGCAGTCCGCAGCAGCTAGTCCGCATCAATTTTCTGCACATTTTGTGCAGATCCGCAGCAGAATCTGCAACGCAGATTCTGTGCGGCATTGATGCGGACAGTTGCGGAGGAAATCCGCCACGTGTGGTCATGCCCTTATGGAAATGCAAGTGAAGCGATAGCTCAAGGCTGCTTGAGTCCGCCGGGAAAGAGCGTACATGTAAACCCGCAACCTCAAATCCGTAACTACTCTGATTGACTGTCTAAGGCGTTCGCCAGAGACAACCGCAAGGTGGGATGGACTTTGCTGTTTAGAACCGAGGTTGTCTAAACAGAGTAGTTTTGGATAAGAGGTGCAATGCAGGCAAACCTGAGCTGGAAACCAGACAGCCAATAGTTTCTGGACTTTCAACTAACCTGAGTAGAGGTAGTCAGACAAGCTACGGTCAAAACCAGCTGGGATAATCTGAATCGGTAAGCAGAGGGTTAATGAGAGACCTGCCGAGGTCAATATACGTGAGGTCCAAAAAATAGAAGTGCAGACGCTTGATCAGAAACCAGGAGATAGGAAAAATTTACAAGAAAAGACCGGTATAAATACAGCTCCACAGCTGAGCGGCTGAAGGACCGAGCAGAGATGTAGGTAAAAAGCGCCCAGAAGCTAGACAGGTTGCCATAGTGACAACAGGTGTTTTCCTAACCGTACCCCCCCCCCCTTCTACGAGGGGCCTCCGGACCCTTAAACCTTGGCCTAGGTTAAGTTAAGGAAACTTAAAGTGAAACAATTCAACCAAACAACTGGTGTGTACTGAATGGGCAGGAACCCAAGTACGTTCTTCTGGCCCATACCCCTTGCAGTGTACCAAGTATTGCAGAGTACCCCTGACCCTTCTAGAATCCACAATTCTCTGATCCTCAAACTCCATGTCTCCTTCTACCTACCTGAACTGAAGGAGGAGGTTTTATGAGTAGACCAGACGATGGAAGAAAAAAATTCTAGGAGAGATTTGTGAACTACATTAACAATTCTAAAGGATGCAGGAAGAGCCAGATGAAATGGGGTAATGAGGCTCTGTCACCAGTTTTTCAAACCCCTATCTCATATTGCAGCAGATCGGTGCTGCAATGTAGATAACAGTAACGTTTTTTTTTTCTTCAAAAAAAGCATTTTTGGCCAAGTTATGAGCATTTTTATATTTATGCAAATGAGCCTTTCTTAAGTACAACTGGGTGTGTTTAAAGTTATGTCCAAGTGGGCGTGTATTGTGTGTGTACATCTGGGCGTTGTGAATAGAAGTGTATGATGCTGACGAATCGGCATCATCCACGTCTCTTTGTTACCACCCAGCTTCTGGCAGTGTACAGACACACAGCGTGTCCTCGCGAGATCACGTTGTGACGTCACTCACTTCCTCCCACAGGAACTTCATCGCGTCGGATGAGCGAAGACACGCTGTGTGTCTGAACTGCCAGAAGCTGGGTGGTAACGAAGATAAGTGGATGATGCTGATTCGTCAGCATCATACACTTCTATTCACAACGCCCAGCTAGTAAAACAAGTAAAAACGCCCAGATGTGTGTACACAATACACGCCCAGTTGGACATAACTTTAAACACGCCCAGTTGTACTTAAGAAAGGCTAATTTGCATAAATATAAAAATGGTCATAACTTGGCCAAAAATGCTTGTTTTTGAGAAAAAAAAACGTTACGGTTATCTACTTTGCAGCGCCGATCTGCTGCAATAGGAGATAGGGGTTTGAAAATCTGGTGACAGAGCTTCTTTAATTATTGCAACCGTTTCATATGGACCAATAAGCCTAGGGGCAAGCTTACGAGAAGGCACTTTCAGTTGCAGATTTTTCATAGAAAGCCAAACTTTATTGACCAACAGATAATGTGCCTAGGCACAAAGGTCCCAATTTCCCAACCACTGTTTAGATTATATCAATTAAAATATAAACTTTATTAGTGTATCTAAATAAAAGGACATACAACAAGCAAAGGTTAAAATTGTTTTCAAAGGACGGCCAGCATATCATAGGAAGTCGAATGAGTGTATATAGCACATCGCTACAAACTGTGATAGGCTAATTCGGCAGCTGCAGACTGCCGTTTGTTCATGCAGTCACACTGAAGTGAAAAGGATCGCTGAGCCGTCAGTGAATATTAAAATGGCGATAGCCCCCCCCCCCGACATGTTATCGCCATTTTAATATTCACTGACGGCTCAGCGATCCTTTTCACTTCAGTGTGACTGCATGAACAAACGGCAGTCTGCAGCTGCCGAATTAGCCTATCACACTGTTTGTAGCGATGTGCTATATACACTCATTCGACTTCCTAGGATATGCTGGCCGTCCTTTGAAAACAATTTTAACCTTTGCTTGTTGTATGTCCTTTTATTTAGATACACTAATAAAGTTTATATTTTAATTGATATAATCTAAACAGTGGTTGGGAAATTGGGATCTTTGTGCCTAGGCACATTATCTGTTGTAATATATCCCTGCCAACCACTAGGGGTCCACCTTTTGTCTCTCAAACTTTATTGGCCCACACAAAATACAGGACCCACAATACGTTTATTGGTTTTCTTTTGAATAACTTGGGAGTTCTTCAGGTTCATTTGGACCTGAGCCCAAACTGTGCACGGCTTAGTTGACAACTTAGACCTCAGGGTTATCACTAGAAGAGGTGGAAAATTAACCAAAATGAGGATGAAAACCAGAATTACAGAAAAACGGTGAGGTATCGAGAGCAACATGGTTGTGATTATTTATAGCACATTCTGCTAAAGGAAGACATGAGATCCATTCAACCTGGTTATCAGCAGTATAACACCGAAGATATTGTTCCGAGGTTTGATTAAAACGCTCTGTTTGACCATTAGTCTCAGGGTGGAATGCAGAAGAGGGAGAACTGTACCCCAAGCTTGTTACAGAAAGCGCTCCAGAAGTTAGCCACAATTTGTACACCTGTCAGAGACCATATTTTCTGGAATACCATGTAGATGAACCACTTGTTCAATAAATAGTTTAGACAAGATTTTAGAATGAGTGGCAATACCTTATCCAAAGTGCAAGTGCATGTAATCAGGACAAAACAGTCCACATAGAGATAGGAGAAGCCAAAATATCAGGCATTGAACAGCACCTTACCAATCTCAGTGGTCCTAAAAACCTGCATGATGTGCTAGACTCCAACGCGCGTTTCGCGATCAATGCTTCCTCAATGCTTTTTTTCTGTTTGTCTTGTAAGTATGGAATAAATACGTGGAGTTTGCAATTTTCCAAAGGTAGTGCACTATCACTTTCTTTTCTCCGTTATTGGAGATTTAAACCATCGATCACAAGTATCTATACAGCATGCTGTTAAACTACTGTGTGGAATTACAAGGATTTATGAGATATACACACCGATGGATGTTTGGATTGTCATTTTTGCATGCAAGCTGGGGGAAAGGAGGACTCTTGATGGACACTTCAGAATTTATGCTTACAACTGTCTGAGCGGTAAAATTTATCAATCAAGTTCTGTTTTCTGTGGTGTTGAGGATTTCACCCTTTTTTTTTTTTTTTTTTTTTTACCTGCTCCGGTTGTTTCTCTCTTTTCTGTCAAGCTTTATCTATCTTCTAACAGTAGAAGTTCTGTTAATTACATCGCATTAGAGAATTGCTATTTCTGCAAATTTACAGGGCAGTACAGGTGGTACTGTGGCTAGGGGCTCAGGCAAATGATTCCAAAAAGGACTGTCAGTTTTTTCTTTTCATTTCGTAGTCATCCTATGAGAACTGCGCAATGGCTCTCTTATAAATGTGCAATAATATTGAAAAAAATAGTTTGGTCATTAAGGTTTAAAATACCTTCGGTATTAAGGGGTTAAATATGTTTAACCGGTTCCCGACCGCTGGCTGTATATAAACTTCTGGCAGTCGGTGTCCTTTTAGCTTGCTGCCCGAGCGATTAGGCAGCTGAATGTCGGGTCTTGGGCTGTCAGTGAATCCCGGGGACCCTGAGGAGAAGATAGAAGCAGCTTTCGCTGCTTCTACTTTCTTTGAGTGCGGTGTAGAAAAGATCAATCAGCATATAATGTACACATGAATAATGCTTCTATATACATTATACATATAAATAATGCTGCCATACTGTACACATGAATAATGCTGCCATATATATTGTACACATGAATAACACCACTATATACTGTACACATGAATAATGATGCTATATTTACTACGCACATGAATAATGCCACCATACGATTTACACAACTCCAATATATACTGTACACATGAATAATGCTTCTATATACACGTGAATAATGCACCGCTGTACCACTGTACATATGAATAATCCCACCATATATACTGTACAAATAAATAATACAAATATATACTGTACACATGAGTAATGCATTACTTCTCTTTTTAAATTCCCTGCTGCTCCAGCGCTACTGCTCCGTTGACCTCGCCATTCTTTGCTTACTGAGCTGCAACAATTTCATCACGTTGACACACGTAACCGCTGTACCCACTGCGTTGATATGGCTTAGTAAACAAAGACTGGAGGGGTTCACCTAAGCGTCAGCGTTGGGTTTAAAGGGTAAGTAATGATTCTTTTATTATTGTATGCCACCCCCTCCACATGGCTTGGTTTTTCTTTATCCCGTATAACCTGGTAATAAGGGAAATATAACCCCAGCACACAGAGGTACACGAGATCCAGATGCAAGCAAATTTAAGTTTTATTGCAACAAAAGTTGGTAAAGTTGAGGTAGTAAGCGACTTGGTAAGACGTTTCGGCCGAACCTCGGCCTTTGTCACCGTCGCTGTTCGTCGATATTGCTGGTATGGGATGTCCGCCGGATCTTCCCTGTGATATTACCAGGTAATAAGAACTGTGAGAGGGGGGGGGGGGCAGCCAACAAGCACACTGTATACCAGCCCATCTGGCGTTTGGCGGAACTGCCAGATGGCCAGTCCGGCCCTGTTTGCTGTACATAAACCATAACTAACATCAGATGGATAATTCTAGTCTACTGAGTTGTAAGAAATTTGTGAAGTTTTGAAGAATGTTCATTGTTTTAGTGCTGTGCTTTTTTTGTGGCGTCGACCGTATTTTTCTTTGTACTGAATTACATAATCTGAGCATTTTTACTAATGAGTCTCAATCAAAGTCTTGAAAGTTAAATGTATTAATAGCATCAGTCTCACCACACAGGAAGTTTATAAAACCCACAGTAAATATTTAATTGCCTATTAAGTTACCCGTGGTATATCATTATTGACTCTTCTGGTTTGACTCACCAAGACTTCAGAACTCCGGGACTAATTCCACAATTTAACATGCCAGGTTTTTCATCTTCTCTCCTTAGAAAGGCCAGAACTTGTTACATCAATGCTGATAATTAAACTATTTGACTCATTGCCACAAGGCATCAGTGATTAAATGCCGGAGACGTGGGTGTCTCAGAAACCACTTCAGCTGGGAGAAACTGTATTATCCGAGTATAAATGCCAAGCAGTTGGCAAGACATGAAAATATTGCTATGCTTAATAACATAAAAATTCTTGCAGACAGATGTTCTTTCATCCTAGAGTAGTTTACTTCATGGAGAGGTCACAATGTGAAGGGCTTGTAAATAAACATAGGTTTACAGTATTGAGGCCCAGACTAGACAACACCTTCAGATGGGCACTGCTTCACCCATAACAATCTAATGACCTGTGCTACTTAATGAAATGCAGAAGTATTTATCTGTATCTCTGATGCAGTTTGAAAGTCAATTGATAGTCGCACCTCAATAGATGAGAATGGGGTTAATTTCAGTCACGTGGCTTTTCCCATTCATATCTCGCTTAGTGTGACTTTGGGTAAAAGTTGTGAGACTGGACTCCCTCGTAGAAGTCAAGTAGTGCAATTTGGAGGTTAGGGGACAGAGCCAAAGTGGCCATTTAGTACTGGCCTTATTGAGGCTACTGTCTTTCTTGGGTCCTTTGTCAGGTAAAAGGGTTATGTGGGGACCGAAAAGTATTAACAGTGTACTGACTGCAGTACATGTGAGTACACTCGCTAATACACATTCCAGTCCCCCGCCACACTGATTGACATTTTAGCAGATTTTTATAGCGCTGGCGGGTGACCGGAAATGTAGTTGTAAGTCTTCCTACATGAAGACACTACTCTTCGTCATATGACCGGCCCCTCTGTACTCTATTTACAAGCAGTAGAAGTAGTACAGCGATTACATAGAGTACAGTGGGGCTGGTCACATGATGAGGAGTCATGTCATCATGAAGGAAGACTGTGCAACTAGGCATCTGTTCCCCCGCCAGCACTATTAAAATCTCATAATCAGAGCGACGGGAGACCAGAATGTATATTAGCGAGTGTACTCACATACTGCAGTGAGTACATTGCTAATACTTTTCGGTCCCCACATAACCCTTTTAAGTTGACTTACTTTGTCACCTAGGCCTACTGCTTCAATGGCCTACGGAACTCTTGGCACACGTACCATCAGTCACCACAACTTCCTGATCCTCACCGCGGACCTAGGACTTTACGTGCATCCATGGGCCCCAGCTGTGTCTAACGCTCTCATAGCCAAGTTATAGTCTGAACAGATGTTTTAGGATTATCCATTCATTGTGAAATTTATAATATATTATGTTATTACATCAACTATACTGGTCCAAGGTGACCAAATTTTGGGTTAATAAATGAAGGCTCTATATTGAACGATACTGCACCTCTGAATGCAAATGCTATAGAAGGTGCTACTAACATGATTGCCATACTTTGCTTTGAGAAAGTCTCAGCTGGGACTAAACGCGTCAGCTAATTACTTTGTTCTGTCACGGCTGTGAGTGATGTCATCACGCCGTGCACTTGCCCTGCATGCATACAAGCTGCACAAACAGGTCTCCTGGATACACCACGTGGAAAAAAACGTTGAGAAACCTGGGTGAGATTACCAAACATCCCTGGCCTTACAGCGTAGAACCGGAATTCCTTGTATACTGAATGGTGAGGAATCGTTGGCTTCGTCCTGAAAGATGTGATTGTAGTACTCCCAGTATTCCAAGTGGACATAGAAAAAGAGATTTCCTGGTTTACTATATAGGCCATCTAGTTGTCTATGGGGCCCCTCAACATCCACAAATAGATGAGTATACCTCCCTTTGTATCTGCTTGCATGTGCATTAAAGGTCTGGCTATATGCCATATTTTCCTGGAAAATATTAATGAGTGCAACATCAACTCAAGGGACAGTTTGAATTTTTTCTTTATCCCTATAATTATATCTTGATACAATTCTAAGGTTATCATAACTTGTGTTACCATTGATATATTGTGGTCTTTGTAGTACTTTCACCTGTCCAGGTGCTGTGGGTTTAAAATCTTTTTAAAATATTGTTGTTATAGGTATTGTTCAGGGAAATGGTATTCACACATATATATTTTAATATTTAACTATATATATTAAAATTTCATTATTTTTATAACCCAGTGTGTGCTGGTTTTGTCCGGAAAGTTTTATATTTTTTCTTTTTGTTCCGTTGTAATTATCGCGGACGGCACTGTGTAATATTTATTACATTGACTGGGAAGTGGTTTTGGATTTTTTAATATGTCAGAATTGGCTGTGGGTCCCTATGATGTTACCATGCAGGAAGAGTGCCTTTGGCCCCCCTGGTACCCACGTTGTGCTATAAATTTTTTTAAAAGGGAAGATTGGAAAAACACAAACTGGGAATTCCACCATTTTTTTTCATGCTGTTTACGTGCGGTATAATAAACTTGTTAACATTATTCTACGGGTCATTGCGATTACGGCCTTACCAAATATGTATCTTTTTTATGTTTTAGTACTTTTGCACAATAGAAGCCTGATTTGTGGGGAAAAAATTATTTTTATTTCACCACATTCTGAGAGCAATAACTTTTTTTTTCTTTCTGTCAACGTAGCTGAATGAGGGCTTATTTTTTTGCGATATGAGTTGTAGCTTCTAGTGGCTCCATTTTAGTGTACATATGTAATTTATTGATTAGCCTGAATTTTTCTTTTATACTGTAGAACTTATTTTTACTAATGGTTAAGTACAGACTCCTGAACATGCTCTATGCCAGGGGTCTCAAACTCGGCAGGGTAAGTGGGCCGCATATAGGAAAAATGTGAAGTGTTCGGACCGCATTACTTTCAAATTTGATACAACACAAAATTATTGTTAATAAATTACTTATTTGAACTACTATAACACTATATTACTATAATAATAATAATACTACATTACTATAAAATGAATACTACATTACTATAATAATACCGCTAGGTTTAAAATTTGAGATATTTCTCCACGTGCTTATCTCAACAATCCAGTTTTCCAGTTTAAGTGTCGTTAAATGCAGTCCGGCGGCTCAGTTGGCAGCGTTTGGCCCTCCGCGGATGCTGCCGCAGTGCCCTCCGCGGATGCTGCCGCAGTGCCCTCCGCGGATGCTGCCGCAGTGCCCTCCGCGGATGCTGCCGCAGTGCCCTCCGCGGATGCTGCCGCAGTGCCCTCCGCGGATGCTGCCGCAGAGTCTTCTGTAGATGTTGCCGCAGTGCCCTCTGTAGATGCTGCCACAGTGCCCTCCGTAGATGCTGCCACAGTGCCCTCCGTAGATGCTGCCACAGTGCCCTCCGTAAATGCTGCCACAGTGCCCTCCGTAGATGCTGCCACAGTGCCCTCCGTAGATGCTGCCACAGTGCCCTCCGTAGATGCTGCCACAGTTCCCTCCGTAGATGCTGCCACAGTGCCCTCCGTAGATGCTGCTACAGTGCCCTCCATAGATGCTGCCACGGTACCCAATGCAGATGCTGCCACAGTGCCCAACGCAGATGCTGCCACAGTGCCCTCCGCAGATGCTGCCACAGTGATGTCAGGGGCTTGCCCAGAGCTGGAGTCCCGGAGCAGAGCCGCTTCTAGCACTCTGCCTGGGATTCCAGCTCTGCTCCTGACATCACTGTCCATATATGGACAGAGTTGTCAGGGGCAACCCCAGAGCTGGAGTCCCAGCTGTGGTCCTGACATCACTGGGACTCCTGCTCTAGGGAATTCCACAGAGTCCCGGAGCAGAGCCTGTACTAGCGCTCTGCCCGGGACTCCACTCTGGGGAAGACCCTGACACACTGTCCATATATGGATAGCGATGTCAGGGAATTCCACAGAGTCCCGGAACAGAGCCTGTACTAGCGCTCTGCTCGGGACTCCGCTCTGGGGAAGACCCTGACACACTGACCATATATGGACAGCGATGTCAGGGAATTCCACAGAGTCCCGGAGCAGAGCCGATACTAGCGCTCTGCACGGGACTCCGGCTCTGGGGAAGCCCCAGACATCGCTGTTCATATGTGGACAGCGATGTCAGGGAATTCCAGAGTCTAGCGGCTCTGTGTCCCGCGGGCCGCAGATTACAGCCCCAGGGGCCTCATGCGGCCCGCGGGCCGCGTGCTTGAGACCCCTGCTCTATGCCATATAAAAGCTTATTCACATGCTGTAGCCATATTCCGAATCTGTACCAGTTGGTATTTATGTGGAGCAGTAAAATGGAGGTAATGTTATCCTAGGGAGGTTTCTGTGCCAGAACTTTGTACCATGCAACACCAGACACTGTATGGGCGCAGATATTTTCCCCCAGAAGTCAATGGAGACTGAAAACAATTGCATTCCATGGTTATGAAACATTGTAAAAACCATTGTACAGGTACTGTACAAGTACCACTTTTCTCCCCTAAAAATACATTACCATATAGAATTCCCCAAGTGTAGTTTGCGCATCAGTACAGCCAGCATGCCGATTGTGTGTCTGAGGCCTTAGGCCTTATTCAGACAAGCGTATTTCACGTCCGTGTGCTGTCTGTTTTTTTACAGACACGACCTATGCAACTCAATAAGGCTATTCAGACATGCGTTGTTTTTCACGCAGTGTGTGTCCGTTGCGTGAAACTCACTGCATGTCCTATTCTGGTGCGTTTTTGCGGATCACGCACCCACTAAAGTCAATGGGTGCGTGAAAATCACGGACAGCACACGGACATCTTCCGTGTGCTGTCCGTGATTTACGCACCAGTTGCTAAAGAAATGCAGAGAAAGTAATAAATAAAAAATGTGCACCAACACTGACATAAAAAACTGATTCCACACGGAACACACACTGATGGCACACGAGACTGTAACGCAGGAAAAACGTTGCGTTTTTTGTGGATGCAAAACAGTCACGTTTGTGTGAATCTAGCCTTAGACTGTGTAACACTTTATTTTCCTTGAGGTGGAACTGCAGGGAACTTGAACACTTTCTGCCAAGTTCCACCATAGATTACAGCTGATCGCCGGAGTCCCAGCAGCGGAACACCAAATGATCATCAGATCATCAGGAGACTCTTCTAACAAATGGAATGTCCAAAGTGGACTTTAAGATGTAGCTACTGTATGTATATATTATCTTCTTTCATATTTGTCTACAAGGACAGCTTGTTGACATCTCATCAAGGGAAGTAGAAGAACAAACCTGGTACATATGCCACTTTAACATCCAAACGTAAAATGTTCTTAGTGACCTCACAAAAATGTAAAATGAATGCCAATGAATGGCATAGGTGTAGGACTCATGTATGATCCTGTCTGTGACAGAACAATGATGCAAATATATTGTAAAATGAAATGATTTCAATATTTTCCGCAACGGATTTTGTTGCGGAAAATCCGCAGCGTAATACAGGAGCAACAAAGTGGATGAGATTTGAACAAATGTAATACAACACCTCTAGTTTGCTATGACCCCATACTATGACATCACTGTATGCATTATCCTTGTGTTATGATGCTGTATTTTTTATCCCTGTGACATCACTGTGGTCCTTATCCTTGACTTGTGACTTCCTTATGTTTATTATTCCTGTTCTGTGACATAACTGTGCAATAATCTTTCCTATGGCTTTACAGTGTTTATTATTCAACTGTGACATCACTGTCTTACCCCTGCGCCAAGATATCAGTTTATTATCGCTGCATCATTGTATTTATTATACCTCTACTGTGACATTACTTTGTTTATTATCCTTGTACTATGACTTTACTCTCTTTATTTTGCCTGTCGGGGGATATCCTTGTTTGCATTATCCATTTTCTGTGACATAACTACAAGAATTATTCCCATACAGTGACATCTATGTTTTCATTTATTTAAGAGCAGAAGTATATGTGTTCCAGAGGTTGCAGTTCCTCATGGTGCCAGAGGAGACTCAAAGGTTTCGCTACAAAGTAAGAGGAGATATTTCACATTAAATGGTAACTAAACTTTCATAAAACTTCTGATGTGTCAAAGGGACATGTCAAAAGTTTTGATCGGTAGGGGTCCAAACACTGAGAAACGAAAAGGCAGAATCTGCTTTTCTCGTAAAGCTGTGCAGTTGGCGTTTGGACTCAATAGAAAGTCTATGAGCCCGTACACTAACTGCTCGGCTGTTCGAGAAAAGCAGATTGGAAACCAAGCGGCTCAACGCTCACACGAGCACTTCTGCCGCTTCGTTTTAGCGATCGTGGGGGTCTCAGTGCTCAGACACCCATCAATCAAAACTTCTGACATGTTACTATGACAGGTCAGAAGTTTTCTGAAAGTTTAGTTACCCTTTAAGGCAAAGCTATATTAATAATTTTAGGCGCCGTGAAAATATATATTCATATAGCTTGCCTATATGTAGCATTTTAATTTTATTTGTAATATTTTTATTCTGTATTTGTTGCATGTGGAATTTAGAAATTGTAATTTTCACTTAATTTGTTCATGTACCCCCTGCAAGGGGGTTTTTAGGTAGTTGCCGTATGTTTTTCATTTTAAACCCAATAAATACTGAGACATGAATTGCACACAAGCATATAAAGGAGTTGTCCAGGAATAAAAAAAATGAACATAATGCCCTGAGCTCACAGACCGCATTAAATGTACTCTCCATGTCAGTTTGGTTCCTTGAGATTCGATCTTGAGTTTGTTCTGTAAACAATCTAAGGATCAGCTGCATCGATATGAGTTTATGTGAGGAGCCTGGTCCATACATGACATATTTACTGCAATTATCCCTATTCTTTAGTCCTGTCTGCCCAGCTTTAATATTTTCTTTGACATGCGCAACCTATGCATTTCAGATGCTGTTTTTTAGCAGTATGCTGATACAAATACTGCACAATCCGACTTTCCATTAAAGCTCCGTTTCAAAGGCTTGTGAAAAATAGACTTGATCTCAGTATCTGGTAAACAAAGAGGCACAAAATAAAATGAGTACGTACAGCCACTATGCAATAATTGAGGCACTTAAGCTCTCAATAGAGAAAACTAGCAATATAAATGTTTTATAAGGACAAATAAGTCTTTGTTTTACTGAGAATTATATATAGAAAGAACATTAGCATGTGCATAATTGCATTTCTATAGATTAAAGCACAGTAATACAGATGCACACAAATAAAATACATTATTACAAATAAATAAATAATTTATTTGTGCGCAAACTATTCACAATGATTTGTTTAAACATAAATACAAATAAGAAAGGGAGAGGGGTTTGCTTATATGTAAAATCCTGTTTATAACCATTGTGCGTGATGATATTTGGGGCAAACTCCACGTCTAGAAGAAAGAAGGAATCACCATAATCACAGACCTCCATGGCTTCTTTACTGTAAGAGCAGTGAGACTAGGCTATGGAACTCTCTGCCTTAGGATGTTTTTATGGTTATTCATTGATCAAGTTCAAGAACGGCCTGGATTCTTTTCTTGAAATAAATATTATTTTAATTTATGAATACTAAAATTCTGGAGATGAAAAGTTGATTCAGGGATTTATTCTGATCGCCATAATTGGAGATGGGAAGGAGTTATTTCCCTAACATGGGACAATTGGCATCTGCATCATAGGGGTTTTTTGCCTTCCTCTAGATCAGGGGTCTCAAACTCGGCCGGGTAAGTGGGCCACATATAGAAAAAATGGGAAGTTGACGGGCCGCATTACTTTGAAGTTTGATACATTACAAAATTATTGTTAATCAATTAATAATACCGCTTGGTTTAAAATTTTAGATATTTCTCCACATGCTTATTTCAACAATCCAGTTTTCCAGTTTAAGTGTCGCTAAATACAGTTCGGCGGCTCAGTTAGCAGCGTTGGCAGACACACATGTCAAGATTGGGCAGCCCCTTTTTAGATAGTGCCACAGTGCCCTCGGTGGCTGCTGCCACAGCACCCTCTTTGGATGCTGCCACAGTGCCCTCTGTGGATGCTGCCGCTGTGCCCTCTGTGGATGCTGCCGCAGTACCTTCTGTGGATGCTACCGCTGTGCCCTCTGAGGATTCTGCCGCAGTGCCCTCTGTGGATGCTGCCGCTGTGCCCTCTGTGGATGCTGCCGCTTTGCCCTCTGTGGATGCTGCCGCAGTGCCCTCTGTGGATGCTGCCGCAGTGCCATCTAGATGCTGCCACAGTGCCCTCTGTACATGCTGCCACAGAGTCCTCTGTAGATGCTGCCACAGTGCCCTCTGTAGATAATGCCACAGAGTCCTCTGTAGATGCTGCCACAGTGCCCTCTGTAGATAATGCAACACAGCCCTAGATAATGCCATAGTGTCCTCTGTACATACTGCCACAGTCCCCTCTGTAGATGCTGCCACAGTGCCCTCTGGAGATGCTGCCACAATGTCCTCTGTAGATGCTGCCACAGTTCCCTCTGTAGATGCTGCCACAGTTCCCTCTGTAAATGCTGCCACAGAGGCCTCCGTAGATGCTGCCACAGAGCCCTCCGTAGATGCTGCCACAGTGCCCTCCGCAGATGCTGCCACAGTGCCCTCCACAGATGCTGCGACAGTGATTTCAGAGGCAACCCCAGAGCTGGAGTCCTGGGCAGAGCGCTAGTAGGCTCTTCCTGGGACTCCAGTTGTGCTCCTGACATCACTGGGACTCCTGCTCTGGGGAAGCCCCTGACATCATTGTCGATGTATGGACAGCGATGTCAGAGGCTTCCTCAGAGTCCCAGAGCAGAGCCTATACTAGCGCTCTGCCCGGGACCCCGGCTCTGGGGAAGCCCCAGACATCGTGTGTCCAAACATTGACACCGATGTCAGGGAATTCCACAGAGTCCCGGAGCAGAGCCGATACTAGCGCTCTGCCCGGGTCTCCGCCCTGGGGAAGACCCTGACACACTGTCCATATATGGACAGTGATGTCAGGGAATTCCACAGAGTCCCAAAGCAGAGCCTATAATAGCGCTCTGCCCGGGACTCCGCTCTGGGGAAGACCCTGACACACTGTCCATATATGGATAGCGATGTCAGGGAATTCCACAGAGTCCCGGAGCAGAGCCTATACTAGCGCTCTGCACTGGACTCCGGCTCTGGGGAAGCCCCAGGCATCGCTGTTCATATGTGGACAGCGATGTCAGAGAATTCCAGAGTCTCGAAGCAGAGCCTATACTAGCGGCTCTGTGATCCGCGGGCCGCAGAACTTACTGAAACGTTAGGGAATTTTTGTTGTAAAAATTTCAGGCGACTGTCCAATTCATCTGTACGGGGCTTGCAGAAATCCATGCACATGCTCCAGAAACAACCTTATTTATATTGAACTGATTTTTCAACAAATATGCTGGGTGTGAACATAACCTAAATGGAAGCATGATAACTTGGCAACTTTATAACCATCCACAGTGTTTCCATGTTAGTGTGGTTTGCATGTGGAGACAGGGAATGACCATTTTGTTGCGTATAACAATGTGTGACAAGGGGTTGTATACTATGACATCTCTTTAATTGGATAGAGCCTAATGGCAAGGAAGATTTATAATTGAACTAAATGTGTCATGCCTAACATAATAATTTCACATTTTATGACAGTACAACTATTTTATTTATGCAGTGAAACTTACAGCTGTATCTGTACAAGATTTACCTTTATATGAGAGCTTTATTTGTAATTGTTATATTTTATAAATGGGAATCAGCAAACCATCCATGTAACACTGCAGTTACATTTATGACCACAAGGTGGCACTAGCAATATATGCTGTTATTGATAGTGCTACGAAGATTGTACAGTGGGAAATATATTTTAGCAAAAATAAATATCCCAAGTGTTATAAAAAATAAAAAAATAAAAAAAAAGTTATGTGGCAGCAGAAGGATCATCTCCCAACTGGTGACACCTTTACTAGATAACTATTACTGCCATAGTTTGTTACAGTTGATCTTCATGAAATCCAGCGCTGGTCTAGTTTAATTACTGTGAAGAGTGCTGATTGCAGGAAAGCTAAAAATAAATTGTATTCAATGACATACGGACAATGATTTCATTATCAAAACATATGACAAAACTATTAGTTCCTATGTCTTACATTATGTTTTCAGATCCAGTTCCTTTAAAATATAGTATTATAGCTATGGGGTAGGGTTGGATGGGTCAGCGTGAATATTTTATGGTGGTATAGAATATATTTACAACACTGCTAAATTATTACATTAAGGCTGGGTTCACACGACCTATTTTCAGGCGTAAACGAGGCATTTTACGCCTCGAATTACGCCTGAAAAGACGGCTTCAATACGTCGGCAAACATCTGCCCATTGCTTTCAATGGGTTTGCCGACGTACTGTGCCGACGACCTTTAATTTTACGCGTCACTTTCAAAAGACGACGCGTAAAATGACTGCCTTGGCAAAGAAGTGCAGGACACTTCTTGGGGCGTAATTTGAGCCGTTTTTCATTGAATCCAATGAAGAACAGCTCCAAATTACGGCCGTCAAAGACGCCTCGCAAAACTTGAGTACGAGCAATTACGTCTGAAATGCAGGAGCTGTTTTCTCCTGAAAACAGCTCTGTAATTTCAGACGTAATGGTCGTTATCGTGTGCACATACCCTAATAAATATGCATTGAAATCTTGACAGTTTTTCTTAACGTTCTAATTGCACAATTGTCTTTGTTACCCACAGCAACCAATCACTGCAAAGATTTCATTTCTTATAGTAGTCTTGGAAAATGAGACTTCAACTGTGATTGGCTGCTATACAGTTGTTTTCATGAATCTCCCCCTTTATATACAAATGATGGCATTGTCTAGAATGTATATATCACCTATGTCCGGTGTATCCACAACATGCGCTCTAACTCTTTTGGATACATTACATATCTGATTTCAAAGCACATACATTATTTTTAGTAAGAACAAATGTAACCAGGCATAAAGTACACAGATTCCATCTTTTATTGGAGAGCTGACAAGTTGCCATAGGTTGTCCATCCCACCCTGGAAAGCTTCTCCGTCCCCCCTGTTGTAGAAGGTGGTGTCAGATTGTGCTTGTCTGAACTGGAATACAAGTGTACGTGCCTGCATGAGTGCATTAAGCCACAAATGTGCATATGAAAAAACTGCATGTGTGATCTGCGCACATAATTAAAGGGGTTGTCAGGTTTCAGCATATTAATGTTCATTTATGTACAGGGTGGGCCATTTATATGGATACACCTAAATAAAATGGGAATGGTTGGTGATATTAACTTCCTGTTTGTGGCACATTAGTATATGGGAGGGGGGAAACTTTTCAAGCTGGGTGTTGACCATGGTGGCCATTTTGAAGTCGGCCATTTTGTATCCAACTTTAGTTTTTTCAATGGGAAGAGGGTCATGTGACACATCAAACTTATCGAGAATTTCACAAGAAAAACAATGGTGTGCTTGGTTTTAACGTTACTTTATTCTTTCATGAGCTATTTACAAGTTTCTGACCACTTATAAAATGTGTTCAAAGTGCTGCCCATTGTGTTGGATTGTCAATGCAACCCTCTTCTCCCACTCTTCACACACTGATAGCAAAAGCGCAGAAGAAATGCCTCCCGATCTGACCCCCTTAGACTTTTATCTTTGGGGTCATCTGAAGGCAATTGTCTATGCTATGAAGATACGAGATGTGCAGCAACTGAAACTACGGATACTGGAAGCCTGTGCTAGCATTTCTTCTGCGGTGTTGCTATCAGTTTGTGAAGAGTGGGAGAAGAGGGTTGCATTGACAATCCAACACAATGGGCAGCACTTTGAACACATTTAATAAGTGGTCAGAAACTTGTAAATAACTCATGAAAGAATAAAGTAACGTTAAAACCAAGCACACCGTTGTTTTTCTTGTGAAATTCTCGATAAGTTTGATGTGTCACATGACCCTCTTCCCATTGAAAAAACTAAAGTTGGATACAAAATGGCCGACTTCAAAATGGCCGCCATGGTCAACACCCAGCTTGAAAAGTTTCCCCCCTCCCATATACTAATGTGCCACAAACAGGAAGTTAATATCACCAACCTGTAAAGGATCTGCCAGACACAGCTTCTGTGTCAACGCCCATAGGTAATCAGTCTGCACCTGCTTCTATGTCTGTGAGACTGACTCCATCTTCCACCACCCAGGATGGCAGGCTTAGGAGTGGGAGAGCCTATCACAGCCTGGCCAGACGGAGCTAGCTCCCGCCCTCTGTCTATTTATACCTGCCTTTCCTGTTCCTCCTTTGCTTGTGATTCTTCTCTGCTGGTTTCCTGGCCCTGCTGCAGATTCTTGAACTACTGACCCTCTGCTTGTTTTTGACCTTGGCTTTACTGACGACTCTTCTTCTCTGCGTTTTTGTACCTCGCTCATCTCCTGGTTTGACTCGGCTCGTTCACCTCGCTTGTTGCTCACGGTGTTCCCGTGGGCAACTTCCCCATTTACCTGGCTTCTTTGTACCCTTGTCTGTTTGTCTGTCGTGCACCTATTGAGTGTAGGGACCGTCGCCCAGTTGTACCCCGTCGCCTAGGGCGGGTCGTTGCAAGTAGGCAGGGACTGAGTGGCGGGTAGATTAGGGCTCACCTGTCTGTCTCCCCACCCCATCATTACACAACCATTCCCATTTTATTTAGGTGTATCCATATAAATTGCCCACCCTGTATAATGAAAAGTTATACCGTTTTTTAAATATACTTTCTGTGTAAATTCCTCACAGTTTTCAAGATCTCTGCTTGTTGTTATTCATTGTTTACTTCCAGTCGATCAAATTCTGTCCATGATCATGTGATTAATTCACAGGTGCAGGACTGATTACAGTTACAGTTTGTGTACCGGAGCTGGGTCTTCTAACGATCCCAGCACCTGTGTGTCCATCACATGATCATGGACAGAATTTTACCCACTGGAAGTAAACAATGAATGTTCCTACTGAATAACAACAAGCAGTGATCTTGAAAACTGTGAGGAATTAATACAGACAGCACATTAGAAAATTGTATAACTTTTAATTTGACAAAAAAGCAACATAATTTGCTGAAACTGGACAACCCCTTTAAGAAACCCCTAAAATGTTTCACTTTTTATAGTTAAATCAGAACATCTAAGAACATACAAGCAACACAGTGGCTGATCCATCAGTTGTGTAGATGCAGGTGATATAGTTATAATTTTGGTGGCCTCCTTGTGTACCAAGTTTTTTTTAGGCCTTATTCAGACGAACGTGTAATATGTCCGTGTGACGGCCGTTGAAACCTATATAATTCAATGTGGCCGTTCACACGGCCGTTGTTTCAACGGACCGTGTGAAGGGTTCGTGAGAAAATAGGACATGTCCTATTTTTTCACGCTTCACGCATCCCTCCATAGACTCTAGTCTATGGGGGATGCGTGATAGCACGTCCCACAGCGCAGAGCACTGATGCACCTCGGATGTGAAAAACTGCAGTTTTTCATGTCCGAGATGCGCAACACCCATCTGAATCTAGCCTTATACTTTTTCATTTTTGCTGAACAAGTCATTAGAGATAGGATTGAATAGAAAGGCTGACAGGTGGCAGGCACTCTCTTCTCAGTTATTCAACAGAGACTGTCATTGACTTCATCAGTTACCCAGGTTAATACTGCTAAACCAGACTTCACAAGATGAGGTCACCAGGGACTTTGTTCCATTAGTATCAAAGATGGCATCATCCTACAGCGTGACCAAACGACCAGTTCTTAGGAGTGTGGCTTAATCTTGATTTTAATATTTTTTGACCACACGATTATGTACTTCATATAAGTGCTTAACACATCAAGTCTGGTATGGGAAAAAAACGATTATAAAATCATACTTGTGCTTCATGTAGAAACCTGGTATCAAGCAGCATAAAATAGAAATGGTATTTCCTCTTGTAAGACACTTTTCATTCCTCTGATGCTGTCACATTAAATGGAAGTGTTGGTTATAGCACAGATCCTATGTGTCACTGTCACTATGATAGCATTTCAGAAACTGACATGTAAAATATCTGCCAGAAAAGGAGCATTGATAAAACCGAACATAACTACAATCTGCATATCAAAATCTATAATATATTTCCTTCAGATGTTACCTATTTATAGTTATACTATTTTTAAGATAGAAAGAAGAAAAGGGCTCTGGCATTGGCCTAATTCAGACACATGGTTGTCCCCGCATAGAGATCCTATCCGGCGTGTAATGTGGAGTCAGCTCTTAGATTGTTGCCCACGTGGTTGCTCCTCGACAGAAAACAGCACACTGTATAATATAGTAGAAAGTAGAAATTCGAAGCACTCACCGTTCATGGCAACAAAACTTATTTAGTGGTAACGATCTCATTCTGTTTGGTGTGGAATGAACCTACGGCTGTTTCGCGCTACACGTGCTTTGTCAAGGCCCTGGCGACACTTCCTCTTTGCTCCTTATATATCATGCTCTATATGAGCCTACATAATCACCTTTTTAAGAAATGTAGCAAAAAGGTACACAATGTTAAACAACAAGTTGTACAATATAACAAGAATAAGTTGTGTACATCATATACAAAAACCGTTTAAACAGTGCTTATATTAAGAAGGAACTAAGATCGTTACGGTCATTAAGACTGAACGGTCATAGTGCCTCAGTTTTTAAAATAATCTCTGCCTCTTTTCGCAATAAAGTGTGGTGTCTATTTCCCCCTGAGGTGACTGATTTAATCTGAACAATACCTGCAAAACGCATGCCTCGGTAATTGTTACCATGGTATTCATGCCTATGTTGCATCAGTCTAGGACATCCTTTTCCTGGTTCTAGGAAGCGAACCTGTTCGCCAAATCTTTTTTGCATTGGACGGATAGTCTTACCTATATAAAATCTCTCACATGGACAATAGATTACATAGACTACATATTGTGTCTTACATGTTATCAGTTCATTTATGTGGAACGTACAGCCCCCTATCTTAAGGTACCTATTACATATGAGAAAATTACAACATTTACATTGACCACATCTATGATTGCCTTTCAGCACCACTGATGATAACAAACCTCCTGTTGCCGTATTAAATATAAAACGACCCTCAACTAATACATCCCTCAGATTTTTACATCTACGGAAAGATACAATTAAACATCTGTTTGCAACCTCCGTTAGCAACGGATCGTTTTCAACCAGATGCCAATTGCTACGAATGCTAGAACGTATAACATCACTCATGGGACTATAACCAAAGGATAATACAAATTGCTTATTTTCCTTATTAGTATTTTTGTGTTTTCATTTTGATTGTAATAGGGATCTTTGGCTCTTTTTATTTACTCTTTCAAATGCTTTGGCAATGAGGTGAGATGGATATCCTCGTTTAAGTAATCTTTGACTAAATTCCTCAGATTGTTTAAAGAACATATCATCATGATTGTTAATTCTCCTTAATCTCAAGAATTGGGCATATGGGAGAGATTGCATGATGTGCTCAGGATGATAACTATCAAGCCTTAAGAGTGTGTTTGTTGCAGGGGGTTTTCGATATCCCGTTGTCTGCAGTTGACCCTCATTTACACTTAAATGCACATCCAAGAACTCTATCTCCTGCTCCCCAAATTTATATAAACGATATAAATATATCATGAATGTAACGCAAAAAGATTTTTAAGTATTTAACAAAAGGGTTAGATAGACTAAATATTATCACTTGTTCCAATTCAGCAAGGTTAAAGGTTTGCAAAAGTCGGGGCAACTGGGGTCCCCATAGCCGTTCCGGCTATCTGGTTGTACCATTGTCCATCGAACTGGAAGCAGTTATGATTAAGCACAAATTGTAGTGCCTCACAAATGTACTCAGAAAAGTAGGGGTCTCCTTTAGTGTGCTGTAATTGACGCCTGACAGACTGTACACCCACATCCGGCGATATAACATCGCTTATGGGACTAGAACCAAAGGATAATACAAATCTCTTATTCTCCTTATTAGTATTTTTGTGTTTTCATTTTGATTGTAAGGGTACGTTCACACAGAGTGTTTTCGAACATTTTTCGGGCCGTAAACGCCAAAAAAACAGCCGAAAAATCGGAAGCAGAACGGCTTCAAACATCTGCCCATTTAAATCACCTTTGGCAGCCATGCATACCCATGCCATCACACCGCCTCCACCATGTTTAACAGAGGATGTGGTGTGCTTTGGATCATGAGCTGTTCCAAGCCTTCTCCATACTTTCTTTCTCCCATCATTCTGGTACAGGTTGATCTTAGTTTCATCTGCCCAAAGAATGCTGTTCCAGAACTGGGCTGGCTTCTTTACATGTTATTTGGCAAAGTCTAATCTGGTCTTTCTATTTCCGAGGCTGATTAATGGTTTGCTCCTTGTGGTGAACCCTCTGTATTTGCTCTCATGAAGTCTTCTCTTTATGGTAGAGTTAGATACTGATACACCTACTTCCAGGAGAGTGTTATTCACTTGGGTAGATGGGGTTTTTCTTCATCATGGAAAGTATTCTGCAATCATTCACCTCTGTTGTCTTCTGTGGATGTTCAGGCCTTTTGAAGTTCATAAGATCACAAGTGTGCTCCTTTTTTTTCAAGAATGTACCAAACTGTTGATTTGGGCACTCCTAACATTTCTGCTATCTCTCTGATGGATTTCTTCATTTTTTCAGCCTAACGATGGTCTGTTTCACTTGCATTGAGAGCTCCTTTGACCTCATGTTGTGGGTTCACAGCAACAGCTTCCAAATGCAAATGCCACACCTGGAATCAACTCCAGACCTTTTAGCTACTTAATTGATGATGGATTAACGAGGGAATAGTCCATGCAGCCCATTAAATAGCTTTTGAGATAATTGTCCAATTACCTTTAGTCCCTTGAAAAAGAGGCAGCTACATATTAAAGAGCTGTTATTCCTAAACCCTTCCTCAAATTAGGATGTGGATACCCTCAAATTAAAGCTGAGAGTCTGCACTTTAAGCCCATATTGATTATATTACTGTATATTCAATATGTTTTGGTAAACAGCTAAAATGCCAAAACTTGTGTCACTGTCCAAATAATTCTGGACCTAACTGTATATGGAAAACAATCCTGCAGATTGAGAGAACGATCCAGCCTAGATGGAATTGGCTGCACTGATCACAGGACGTGTTGATGTGGATGCGTTCCTTGCACAGTGCAATCTCAAAGATGAGTTGCAGGTGCTGGGCACAAAAGTCTTGGAGAATAAAGTTATGTTTCTAGCAGAAAAAGAAGTCAAACTATTTTGGACTGTGAACTCATTACAATCGTACAAAGATTGCAGCAGATCACCTAGAGGTCTACGTATTTATAAATAAATATTGCAGTATCAAGATGATATAGATTTTACAGCTATGTGGAAACAGCTGCAGATACAGCACTCTCTCAATCTCACAAAGCTAATCCTATCGCATACAGAGAAAGAATATTCTTTAGTGAAAGATGAGCTTGGGAAAACAAAAATAGAATTAAAAACGAGACTGACAGATTCACAATTCCAGTCCTTCGTTAAAAAAGTGGACAAAAAGATCATCCCTATACAATCAGAGATCAATGAATGAAAAAAGGATAAATTCATCAGAGACAAAAGTAACTTTGATAATGATCACACTTGCAACTGGGGGAATCGAAGGACAAGGAAAAATAGACTCCAAAGGATCCAGCCCAAAAAATCGTGATTTTTGGACAACTGATTCAGGATCAGATTCAAGCCATGGTGAACAAGGAATTCAACAGAGCACCCCCAGAGGCAGAAAAGGCAACAACGTAGGTGTCAACAGAAAGCAGTCCTCCTGGAGGAAGTAGGAGATTTTGCCTCTAATGACACCACCAGATCTTGATACCACTATTGCTGGCAATGAGGTTACTCTCACTGATTTAACTTTGACACCAGGCTGCAACTCTTTACTCTCTAAGGGCCTTAATTATTGTATCACTGTAATGATAGGGGTAGGGAAACGGACAAGTGAGCCCTAATCTACCCGCCACTCTGTCCCTGCCTACTTGCAACGACCCGCCCTAGGCGACGGGGTACAACTGGGCGGCGGTCCCTACGCTCAGTAAGTGCACGAGACAAAACATACAAGGGAATATAAAGCAAAGGGAAAGGGGCAGTTTCCCACGGCAACACCGTGAGCAACAGAGTGGTGAACGAGCCAAGTCAAACCAGGAGAGCACGAGGTACCAAACGCAGAGCAGAAGAGTAGTCAGAAAGCCAGGGTCAGAATGGAGCAGGATCAAATTGCTAGGAGCTGTAGCTGGGCCAGGAAACCACACGGAAAGAATCACAAGCAAGGAGGAACAGGAAAGGCAGGTATAAATAGACAGAGGGCGGGAGCTAGCTGAGTCTGGCCAGGCTGCGATAGGCTCTCCCACTCCTAAGCCTGCCAGCCTGAGTGGTGGAAGCTGGAGTCAGTCTCAGAGAGATAGACTCAGGTGAAGGCTGATTACCTAAGGAAGTTAACCCCGAAGCTGTGCCTGGCAGATCCTTTACAGTACCCCCCCTTTTATGAGGGGCCACCGGACCCTTTCTAAGCAGACCTGGTTTACTGGGGAAACGAAGGTGGAACTTCCTGACCAATACCCCAGCGTGAACATCCTGGGCGGGTACCCAAGTCCTCTCCTCAGGCCCGTATCCTATCCAATGGACCAGGTACTGGAGGGAGCCTTGGACCATCTTGCTGTCCACAATCTTGGCCACCTCGAATTCCACCCCCTCAGGGGTGAGAACGGGAACAGGAGGTTTCCTCGAGGGAGCCAAGGACGGGGAGCAGCGTTTAAGGAGGGAGGCATGAAACACGTCGTGTATACGAAAAGATGGGGGTAACTCCAGCCGGAAGGAGACAGGATTGAGGACTTCAATGACCTTATACGGCTCAATAAACCGGGGAGCAAACTTCTTGGACGGGACCTTAAGACGCAAGTTCCTAGATGATAACCACACCAGATCCCCGACCATAAACAAGGGGTTAGCAGAACGTTTTCTATCAGCCTGAGTTTTTTGTACGCTCTGGGACGCCTCTAGGTTCTTCTGAACCTGGGCCCAGACTGTGCACAGTTCCCGATGAACGACCTCTACCTTGGGATTGTTGGAACTACCAGGTGAAACGGAGGAGGACCGTGGATTAAACCCAAAATTACAGAAAAAGGGGGAGACCCCTGACGAGTTACTGACCTGGTTATTAAGGGAAAATTCAGCGAGGGGAATGAATGAGACCCAATCATATTGACAGTCAGAGATAAAACACCTTAAATATTGTTCTAGAGATTGATTAGTCCTCTCAGTTTGGCCATTGGTTTCAGGATGGAAAGCAGAGGAGAAGGACAGATCAATCTCCAACTTCTTACAGAAGGCTCTCCAAAACAAAGAAACAAATTGTACCCCTCTGTCCGAAACAATATTGACAGGGACCCCATGGAGACGCAGGATGTGTTTGACAAACAAGGTAGCTAACGTCTTGGCGTTGGGTAGTTTCTTGAGGGGCACAAAGTGGCACATCTTACTGAAGCGGTCTACTACCACCCACACCACCGACTTGCCTTGGGATGGAGGCAAATCGGTGATAAAATCCATGGAGATATGTGTCCAAGGTCTCTGGGGAATGGGCAACGAACGTAGTAAGCCCGCTGGTCGGGACCTGGGAGTCTTGGACCTAGCACAAACCTCACAAGCGGCGACGTAGGCCTTAACGTCTTTAGGCAAGCCAGGCCACCAATAGTTTCTGGCAATGAGGTGTTTGGTACCCAGGATGCCTGGATGACCAGATAGTGCGGAGTCATGATTTTCCCTAAGTACCCTTAGCCGGTATTGCAGGGGAACAAACAGCTTGTCCTCAGGAAGGTTCCCGGGAGCTGAACCTTGATCAGCTGCAATTTCAGAGACTAAATCAGAATCAATAGAAGAAATGATTATATGGGGAGGCAAAATACAAGCAGGATCTTCCTCCGAAGGAGGGCTGGCCATGAAGCTACGCGACAGTGCATCGGCCTTAATATTTTTAGACCCAGCCCTATAGGTAACCAAAAAGTTGAATCTGGTAAAAAATAGCGCCCATCGAGCTTGTCTCTGGTTTAGCCTCCGGGCAGATTCTAGGAAAACCAGATTCTTGTGGTCGGTAAGGACCGTTACCTGGTGCCTAGCCCCCTCCAGGAAGTGGCGCCACTCTTCAAATGCCCATTTAATGGCTAAGAGTTTGCGGTTGCCAATATCATAGTTACTCTCAGTGGGCGAAAACTTCCTGGAGAAGTAGGCACAGGGACGGAGATGGGTGAGGGACCTGGTACCCTGGGACAAGACAGCCCCCACTCCCACCTCGGATGCGTCAACTTCCACGATAAATGGCTCCATTTGGTTGGGCTGAACCAGCACCGGGGCCGAGATAAAGCACTTCTTAAGGACCTCAAAAGCCTGGACAGCCTCTGGAGACCAGTGGAGGAGATCAGCACCTTTGCGAGTGAGGTCCGTAAGAGGCTTAGCGATTACCGAGATGTTAGCAATGAATCTCCTGTAATAATTAGCGAACCCCAAATAACACTGTAACGCCTTCAGGGAGGCAGGTCGGACCCATTCTGCCACAGCCTGAACCTTGGCGGGGTCCATGCGGAATTCATGAGGAGTGAGGATTTGACCCAAAAATGGTATCTCCTGTACCCCAAACACACATTTTTTGGTTTTTGCAAACAGTTTGTTTTCCCGAATGACCTGGAGCACCTTCCTGACATGTTCAATGTGGGAGGGCCAGTCCTTGGAAAACACCAGTATGTCATCAAGGTACACTACAAGAAATATCCCCAGGTAATCTCTCAAAATCTCATTTATGAAATTCTGGAAGACCGCCGGCGCATTACACAACCCAAAGGGCATGACGAGGTATTCGAAATGACCTTCGGGCGTGTTAAACGCAGTCTTCCACTCATCCCCCTCTTTGATGCGGATAAGGTTATACGCCCCCCGTAGATCAAACTTAGAGAACCATTGGGCCCTCTGAACCTGATTAAAGAGATCAGGAATCAAAGGAAGGGGATACTGGTTCCTTACAGTGACCTTATTCAGGTTACGGTAGTCAATGCATGGCCTAAGACCACCATCCTTCTTCCCCACGAAGAAGAAGCCAGCACCTACCGGAGAAGTAGAGGGGCGAATGTAACCCTTGGCCAGGCATTCCTGGATATACTCACTCATGGCTTCACGTTCGGGACAAGAAAGATTAAATATCCTACCCTTAGGAAGCTTAGCTCCTGGTACCAATTCGATAGCGCAATCGTATTCTCTATGAGGAGGTAACACTTCGGAGGCCTCCTTAGAGAAAACATCACCGAAGTCCCGAACAAACTCAGGTAGCGCGTTCACCTCCTCAGGGGGAGAAATAGAATTAACAGAAAAACATGACGTCAAACATTCATTACCCCATTTGGTAAGCTCCCCAGTATTCCAGTCAAACGTGGGATTATGCAACTGCAACCAGGGAAGGCCTAAAACCAAATCGGACGATAATCCCTGCATCAACAGTACAGAGCACTGCTCCAAATGTATGGAGCCAACAAGGAGTTCAAAAACAGGGGTATGCTGTGTAAAATAACCATTAGCAAGAGGAGTGGAGTCGATACCCACTACCGGGACAGGTTTAGGCAAATCAATCAAAGGCATAGGAAGAGACAGCAAATTCCACAGACATGATATTAGCAGAGGACCCTGAATCCACGAAGGCGCTGCCGGTAGCAGACCTACCACCAAAAGAGACCTGAAAGGGAAGCAAGATCTTATTACGTTTCATATTTACGGGAAATACCTGTGCGCCCAAGTGACCTCCCCGATGATCACTTAGGTGCAGAAGTTCTCCGGCTGCATTCTTACGCTTAGGACAGTTGTTAACTTGATGCTTGTCATCCCCACAGTAGAAGCAGAGACCATTCTTCCTGCGGAAATCTCTACGTTGTTGGGGGGACACGAAGGCCCCGAGTTGCATAGGTACCTCTGAGTCTTCCGGGGAAGAACGAAGCAACGGAACCTCGGGAGGCATCATGGGGGAGTCGGAGGAGAAAACACATAAACGTTCGCGTTGTCGTTCCCTGAGACGTCGGTCCAGTCGTACCGCTAAAGCCATAACCTGGTCTTGGGAGTCAGAAGAGGGATAGCTAACTAGCAGGTCTTTCAGGGCGTTCGACAGACCCAACCTAAACTGGCACCTTAAGGCAGGGTCATTCCACCGAGAAGCTACGCACCACTTCCTAAAGTCAGAACAATACTCCTCAACAGGTCTCTTACCCTGACGTAAGGTCACCAGCTGACTCTCGGCAAAGGCAGTCTTGTCAGTCTCGTCATAAATGAGTCCGAGAGCAGAAAAGAAAAGATCAACGGAGGAAAGTTCAGGGGCGTCAGGAGCCAAGGAGAAGGCCCATTCTTGGGGCCCGTCCTGGAGCCGGGACATAATTATACCCACTCGCTGGCTCTCAGAACCTGAGGAGTGGGGCTTTAAGCGAAAGTAAAGCCTGCAACTCTCCCGAAAGGAGAGAAAAGCCCTCCGGTCCCCTGAGAACCGGTAGGGCAACTTGAGGTGGGGTTCAGGAGTTGGGGTGAGGGGAAATACCAAGGTAGCCTCTGGCTGGTTGACCTTCTAAACCAGGGCCTGGATCTGTAGGGAGAGACCCTGCATTTGCTGAGCCAGGGTCTCAAGGGGGTCCATAGTAGTGTCAGGGACCAGGGTAGACTAGGTATATGGGCTTGTGATTATGTAATGATAGGGGTAGGGAAACGGACAAGTGAGCCCTAATCTACCCGCCACTCTGTCCCTGCCTACTTGCAACGACCCGCCCTAGGCGACGGGGTACAACTGGGCGGCGGTCCCTACGCTCAGTAGTAAGTGCACGAGACAAAACATACAAGGGAATATAAAGCAAAGGGAAAGGGGCAGTTGCCCACGGCAACACCGTGAGCAACAGAGTGGTGAACGAGCCAAGTCAAACCAGGAGAGCACGAGGTACCAAACGCAGAGCAGAAGAGTAGTCAGAAAGCCAGGGTCAGAATGGAGCAGGATCAAATTGCTAGGAGCTGTAGCTGGGCCAGGAAACCACACGGAAAGTATCACAAGCAAGGAGGAACAGGAAAGGTAGGTATAAATAGACAGAGGGCGGGACCTAGCTGAGTCTGGCCAGGCTGCGATAGGCTCTCCCACTCCTAAGCCTGCCAGCCTGAGTGGTGGAAGCTAGAGTCAGTCTCAGAGAGATAGACTCAGGTGAAGGCTGATTACCTAAGGAAGTTAACCCCGAAGCTGTGCCTGGCAGATCCTTTACAATCACTACAGAATTTGAGATCGATTTATACAGATCAGTACGTAAAATGAATTTACATTGCATCTTTTCCAATCAGCTTCAAAATCGAAGATCCCTAATAGGTGAGGGAAGGGTTAAGGTTAGCAAATTAGGTTTTAGTCTTAGCGAGAACTTCACTGAGGAATATAAAAATGTTGCATACACTTATGGACATTCCATTAGAAGAGATAGACTACGATGAAGAACCTTGTAGTGGTGAAAGATTTACGGGTGGATTACCATCCACCTTTAACCCTCCCTTGCCTGCCGGTTCGTCTTTGGATATGATTTCAAAAGGGTCATACGAGATGTGAAGTGTTTAATGTATCCTACTTTTACATCTAATTTATCGACTGAAGAACGGAAAGAACTTAAGTCGCTCAGTTCTAACAAGAACATTATCCTAAAACTGGCAGACAAGGGAGGCAATATTGTACTCCTATCAAAAGAATACTACATACAGGAGGCCCATCGTCAGTTGGACGACTGCACAGTTTATGAATTGTTAAAAAGGATCCGACCATGATATACCTAGGGATATTGAGATCATTATTAAGGAAAGGGGTTGAAGAAGGTTATTTCTCTGATCGATTTGCAGAGAAATAAATTCTATCACTCCCTAAACAACCATACTGGCATTTTATCCCAAAGGTACCAGGACGTCCTATAGTGGCAGGAATAGGCTATGTCACTGAGCCTCTTTCTGGCTACTTAGATTGGCTGTTACGTCCTTTACTGAAAAATATACCATCATACTTACAGGATACTAAGGATTTCCTGTCTATTATAATGGACTTTGGTTGGCAACAACATTTTAAGCTGGCTAGAATTGACGTTGAGTGCCTATACACGCGCATCCCACAGGATGCGGGTGTACAGGCTGTCAGGCGTCAATTACAGCACACCAAAGGAGACCCCCACTTTTCTGAGTACATTTGTGAGGCACTACAATTTATGCTTAATCATAACTCCTTCCAGTTTAATGGACAATGGTACAACCAGATAGCCGGAACGGCTATGGGGACCCCGGTTGCCCCGACTTTTGCAAACCTTTTCCTTGCTGAATTGGAACAAGTAATAATATTTTGTGTATCTAACCCTTTTGTTAAATACTTACATATCATTTTGCGTTACATTGATGACATATTTATAGTATGGTCTGGTACTCAGGAGGAGTTCTTGCAATTCATTGAATATCTTAATAGTAACAATATGAATATGAATTTCACATATAAATTTGGGGATCAGGAGATAGAGTTCTTGGATGCGCATTTAAAGAGGATGTCCCAAGTTGACTCAAATTTATTTTTTTACACATTCTAAGCAGGAAATGAACTTGATAACTCAGCAAGTGCTGGTTATCTTTTCTAAAAAGGGGCGTGAGCGGCTTGATGTCAATCAAGCCGCTCTGCTCTGCAGTGTGCGCGCTCCCGATGTTTCTAGATACTGTAGTTCTAGCAACATCGGGAGAATGTTCGTCTCAAGCGGGCATGGTAAGCCCGATTGAGACGAACTTACCGTGAATGTCATCAACCCTACACTACACTACACTACATTCACCCCGTTTCGGCAAACAACTTCTCTCTCCCCCCCCTTGTCACTACATGTAATTTGTGTATCCGCCGCTCCGGTGCTGCATCAGCACCCGGCGAACAACTAAAAATATATTAAAAAAATAAACTCACCTAAGACGTTCTAACGGCGCTCTGAACAGTCCCGTCACTTGCCATCTTCCTTCTTCTTGGCGCCACTCGCATTCATAGTAACAATGTGTTGTGGCGCAGATGACGTAATCATATCAGGCCCACGTGATTATGTCATCTGCGCCCACCGCTATATTATTGTGAATGGGAGCAGTAAGACGAAAAGTGACGGGACCGTTCAGCTCTTCGTGGGAACGTCTTAGGTGAGTTTATTTTTGTATGTATGTTGTCATGTATGTATGTATGTATGTATGTATGTATGTGTATATGTGCATGTAGGTATGTTGTGATGTATGTATGTTGTCATGTATGTATGTGTATATGTGCATGTATGTATGTATGTATGTATGTTTTCTTGTATGTATGTCGTCATGTATGTATGTATGTATGTTATGTTTGTATGTGTATATGTGCATGTATGTTTTCATGTATGCATGTTTTCATGTATGTATGTTGTCATGTATGTATGCTGTCATGTTTGTATGTGTATATGTGCATGTATGTGTATATGTGCATGTATGTTTGAATGTATGTATGTTTGCATGTATGTATGTTTGTATGTATGTATGTTGTCATGTATGTATGTTGTCATGTTTGTATGTGTATATGTGCATGTATGTGTATATGTGCATGTATGTTTGTATGTATGTTTGCATGTATGTATGTTTTCATGTATGTATGTTGTCATGTTTGTATATGTATACGTGCATGTATGTTTGCATGTATGTATGTTTGTATGTATGTATGCATGTATGTTTGCATGAATGTATATTTTCATGTATGTATGTTTTCTTGTATGTACGTTGGCATGTTTGTATGTGTATATGTGCATGTATGTATGTTTTCATGTATGTATGTTTGCATGTATGTTGTCATGTATGTATGTATGTTGTCATGTTTGTATGTGTATATGTGCATGTATGTGTATATGTGCATGTATGTTTGAATGTATGAATGTTTGCATGTATTTATTTTTTCATGTATGTATATATGTGCATGTTTGTATGTATGGTTGCATGCAAGTATGTATGTTTGCATGTATGTATGTTTGCATGTATGTATGTTTGCATGTATTTATGTATGTTTGCTTGTATGTATGTTTGCTTGTATGTATGTTTTCATGTATGTATGTTGTCATGTTTGTATGTGTATATGTGCATGTATGTTTGAATGTATGTATGTTTGCATGTATGTATGTTTTCATGTATGTATATATGTGCATGTTTGTATGTATGGTTGCATGCAAGTATGTATGTTTGCATGTATGTATGTATGTATGTATGTATGTATGTTTGCATGTATGTATGTTTGCATGTATGTATGTTTTCATGTATGTATGTGCTTGCTTGTATGTATGTATGTTTGCATGTATGTATGTTTGATGGTATAAATGTCTGTATGGCCATGTATGATACTGTCTGCTGGCGCCCTGTATCTAAGCCAACTTTGCGGCAGGCTTCTATACATGGTATAACAGTCAGTATCACACATGAAACTCAAACTAAGGCTACGACATGTTTGATTTCATTTTTTTTTTTAT